>NC_029787.2:540469-541983 GCF_000816755.2 Arachis ipaensis | reverse complement strand
TTATCTTACAAAAATAATTTTTCAAAATTTTTAAAAAAATAAAAAATTATGAAAAAAAGGAGTCTAATCTAAAATTTCTTTAAAATCAACTTGAGTAATTTACTCACGTATATAATTGCATCTAGTGCAAAAGAAAAAAAAAATCATATATGAATCAAAATATTAAGCTTATAAAATTGACTTTTTGAGAGCGACGCTCTACGGTTAAATAAAACGGAACCACCAATCGGATTGAAAAATATATAATTAATCAAAAAGAGTTGACAATTCTTGAGTTTGAGATACATATTATTCTCATCAAGTTTCCTCAAAAGCTTGGATGAAAGATAAAAAAATAAGAGTGGTAAGTATAAAGTAACAAGGTGACTTGATTGGAATTTTGCATCATAATTGTATGCAAACGCAAGTAGGGTGTCCGCGGATCGGATAAGATCGGATATGGCCGAAAATTCGATCCGATCCACACAATTTCTATCGAATCGGATCGGATATGATATCCGCACTTTTTAGTGCTGGATCCGATCCGATCCGATCCGTATATTTGCGGATCGGATCGAATCAGATATCGGATATATCCGCATAATTAAACTTTCTCTTTTTAATCACATTTCTATGTAAAAGAATTCGATAAAAATATTTATTTCATACTTTTAAACTTATTTATTCCTAAAATATTTTTAATCAAACTCTCTCTAAATAACAAAAATAAAATAATACAATATATGAATAATAATTACTAACTAAAACATACAAACAAGTAAATATAATATCAAACATATATATTTTTTTATTTTTTAATTATTATAGTGCGGATTTACAAATCCGTGGATCGGATACGCGGATGTAGAGCAGATATCCGCGATCCGATCTGCAAAGGGTGTGGATCGGATCCGATCCAATCCAATCAATTTGTGAATTGGATTGGATGCGGATATTTACTGCGGATCTGCGGATACGATCCGATCCATGTACACCCTAAACGCAAGAAGTTTGACATAATTGAAGCGTTAGATTAATGACTTGGCCAACATTTCCGGAAGCAGCTACTACAGAACAGAGTACACGTTAAGAAACACCACATTATTTCATTCCCTTTCTGCAAGCTTTAACTTGTAAAGAGATAGACGCAAAGGAAAACACCACGTGTTCTCATTCAAAACTTTACTTTAATGCTCCACTTTCATTTTAATATTATTTTTTAGAAAAAACAAACAAATAAGTCTGATTTTTTAATTTTTTATCTTAAAAATAAATAAATTTTTAATTAATTAAAAATATAAAAATATTTTTTATTTTTTAAAATGTAAGACATTTAAGTTCTTCCGTCCAAAATATATGAAGACAAATAAGTCTTCTATAGGGACTAAGATGTTTCACACAAGGTTCTGAAAACCGAATCGGTCATCGAACTGTTCTAGTTACTGGTTTATTGGTTTATAGGTTCAACCGGTTCAACTGTGACGAAAAATCGTTTTATAATAAAATAATAAATAAAATTAAATAAACACATGAAA
>NC_029787.2:539143-540440 GCF_000816755.2 Arachis ipaensis | reverse complement strand
AAACTAATTATACAAATTAGTAATTACAATAGCTTTCAAAAAGCCTCCTTTTGCAATTTTTCCAAATTGCTCACACCACTCAATTTTCTGAATCTGTTCCAACAAAAAATAAAAAATAAAAAAATGAAAGTAAAGGTTAAAAAAAAAATCAAAATGAAAGGAGAAAAGAAATTCATCGATTGCAAACTCGTTTACGAAAATTAGTATCTAAATTCATTCTTTTACCACGCCTCATTTTAACTATTTCTCTGAAGACTTTCAATATTGTAACATAATGCCATTATTCCAATTGCCATCACCTATCAACGGAAAAAGAAGAAGAAAAAAACAGAGGTAGCATCCAAATTACATTGCTTCATGCAAACAGAAATTCGATCGATGATCTAATCTTCTCCAATTTTTTTTTTTCTTATCAATTCTTTTAATCTTTTCTTTTATTTTTATCTTTTGTATGTGGCTGAAAGAGAATAAGAAATTGGGTAATTTAAAAGAAAAAAGGTGAAATTATAATGTAAGATTTCTGTGAAAACTATTGCAATTAATTTGCAGAAATAGTTTTATTCTCATTGATTTGGTTATTCAAATTCAAGTTAAAGAGATAGTTAATGTTAATTATAATGACTCAATTAAATATTTTTTAGAAATTACTTTTTATTTTTAACGTTTTCTTTAAGGTGATAGACCACAAATGATTAAAAAATATCACTTTATTAGCACCTAATTAATTAATGAGTTACAATTTCTATCCTCATCATGTTGGTATCTTACAGGAATCTAATGGGATTTGGAATCATGATAAATTCTTAGAGGCTTGAGTTCCAAGCCAAACCAATCCACAATCAAGAAGAAAAAATCACATACAACACAAGAACATGGTTGTTTCCCAACACCTTCTTGAACACACAGAAGAAGATGTGGAGAATTCAACCCAAAACCCAGACACAAACACACCAAAACCGCCACAAAAGAAGCTAGCACTTCTCCCTCTAATCTTCCTCATATACTTCGAGGTCGCCGGCGGCCCGTACGGCGAAGAAGCGGCGGTTGGAGCGGCAGGACCGATCTTCGCCTTACTGGGCTTCACGGCGTTCCCTTTCATATGGAGCATACCGGAGGCACTCCTCACGGCTGAATTGGCCACAACTTTCCCCGGCAACGGTGGTTTTGTCATATGGGCTAATGAAGCCTTTGGGCCCTTCTGGGGCTCCCTCATGGGCTTCTGGAAGTTCTTCAGCGCCGTCATAAACTTAGCTTCATACCCAGTTCTCTGCATAGACTATCTGAAACTGATGATCCC
>NC_029787.2:536431-538923 GCF_000816755.2 Arachis ipaensis | reverse complement strand
ATCAACCTTGTTTCTATCTTTTTTGAACTACTCTGGCTTGGCCATAGTTGGTTACTCTGCGGTGGCTCTAGGAGTTGTTTCTCTGTTACCCTTTTTGTTATTGTCCTTGATTTCGTTGCCCAAGATTGATCCAAGTAGATGGTTAAGTTTTGGTCAAGAGGGTGTGAAGAAAGATTGGACACTTTACTTTAACACAATTTTTTGGAACCTTAACTTTTGGGATAGTGCTAGTACTTTAGCTGGTGAAGTTGATCAACCCCACAAAACATTTCCAAAAGCTTTGTTTTGTTCTGGCATGTTAACTTGTTTTGGTTACATAATTCCGTTGTTGGCTGCAACTGGTGCTATGGAGCTTGACCAAAAGAATTGGTCTGGTGGATATTTTGCTGATGTTGCTGAAATCATTGCTGGGAAATGGTTGAAATTTTGGATGGAGATTGGTGCTGTTTTATCAATTGTTGGTTTGTTTGAGGCACAACTTAGTAGTGCTGCATACCAACTTCTTGGTATGGCTGATTTGGGATTCATACCAAAAATATTTGGTGATAGATCAAAGAAATTCAATACTCCTTGGATGGGGATATTGGTGTCAACAATTATAGCAGTTGCTATGTCATTTTTTAGCTTCAATGAGATTATATCAACAGTGAATTTCTTGTATAGTTTGGGGATGCTGTTGGAATTTGCATCGTTTCTTTGGCTTAGGAGAAAATTCCCATCATTGAAGAGGCCTTTTGAAGTGCCATTGGGAATGAAGGGTTTGATCCTAATGTGCCTTATACCTTCTTTGCTTTTGGTGTATGTGATGAGTGTTGCCACAAAAGCAGTGTTTGTTGCAAGTGCTTTCTTGACTTGTGTTGGGATTCTTTTGTACTATTTCATGAATCTTTGTAAGGCCAAGAGGTGGGTTGAATGAATTCTAAGTTCAATTGGAGGTGTATGATTGATGTATGTAATTATCTGTTATTCTTGTGGTGATACAAATTTGGTTAGTGATTCTTGTCACACAATAATTAGGATTGCTTGGTGGGTGTATTGTGTTTATTTGTATGTAGGGTTCTGTAGGAGAGAAATTGGATTCTCCTATGCCTAGGTTTATTATTTATTTAATACTTTGTAAATTGGATTATTATTGAATTTTAGTGTTAATTATAGTATCATTTTTGTTTGCATTGGGAGTTTCTAGATTCTAGCATTTCGCTACTATAAGGCACTTCTATTTTTAGGGTTTTTTATTTTATTATTTCCAAAGAATGTTATTATGTTTTAATTTTAGGAATTGTGCATAGGTTTTTTGTGTTTTCCATAATATCCCTAACCTGATAGGTTAAGGACTAATTCGTCGTGGATCTGAGCTCCATTTAAGGGTCTGCCGCTGGCCAATGAGTTGCTGCATGCACAAGGCGGGGTTCGAACCTCCGACACTTGCTTAAGCAGACGAGTGAACTGACCATTCGACCAACCCAAATTAATTAAGTTGTATGTATATTTAGGAAATAGAGGGTCACCATACTCTATTTTGTTTGTGAATCTGATTGTAGCATGTAATTTCTCTTGGGCTTTTTAAAGCCCCGTTGAATACCAAAAAAATCAAAGAGAAATTAGTTACTGTTGGTCAAACTACAAGGTAAATACCAATCATGTCTACTTTTTGTTAATTTTTTGTGAGAGACAACAGTTTCGGTTAGAATTTAGATTTTTTAAAATGAGAAAGTTGATAAAATAGTAAAATGAATGATTAATTATTATTAATTTTATAACTTCTATGAAATATATATCACATAATCTTGCCAATGAGTAATAGCTCAAATGACATAGTCTCCCCATACTCAAATTAGAGGTTGTGGGTTTGAGTTTCATATCTTTGGTAAAAAAAAAAAAAATTCCAATAATCTTTCTTCTTTTTTTTTGGACCATGCCCATGATGGGCTAATAGCATTTCTTTTTAGTCAGAATAAGAATACCTTATAAACTAAATCTTTTTTTATTTTTCCAGGTCCAACCACGCCTTTTGATATTTTTTGGAAAATTATTAAATGGGTCACAGGCCTTCTTAATTCACCAAAAACTTGTCCAACTTGTTTTACTGGATCCACTAATCTTCTTTTAATGATCTGGACAAAAATTACGTTCTAAGAAGGGCTAGGCCCAAAATCAATTACAACAAAACATATTCTTAGATTAAAAAATAATTAAACTATTACATACCCGAAGACTTGTCCAAAAGAAAAATTACCCGACAGAATAATAACTTAATGGTGATTAGGAATTCTTGACCAAAAACGAAGGAAAAATGGTGATTGAGAATTCAGTAGTGAAATGGGTAAATAATTATTTCTTGCGATGAATGGTGGAGATTTTAGGATAAATCGGTCTCATAAATGGTATAGCAAAGAAAATTAAATGCTTCTTTTTGGATGTCATTTAAGTTGATAGAAAAAAAAAATCAAAGTAATGAAAAAAGATTTTTTTTTTTTAATGTGTTTGGTAAA
>NC_029787.2:525336-536321 GCF_000816755.2 Arachis ipaensis | reverse complement strand
CATAAAAATTCAAACATAAAATTTTTTTAAAATCTTTTAAAAAATAACTAAAAAAGTTCATAAAAACTCACCTAAACAAAATTTTATAAAGCTGAATAAATAAATAAATAAATAAATCAAAAGGTCAACCCAATAAAATTGGTAAATCATGTCACCAAAATGAAAAATTGGTAAATTACTAAATTGTGTGAGCCAGCCCAAAGGGTTTGTCCCAAATTTGTCGCCCTCGCCCACACTAACAATAATTATTATGGATTAGAGATGTGGATGTCACTTAATTGCATCATGGGTTTCTTGCAATGGGATTCGATTTTGGAAATAAATTTCTTTTCCTATTAAAAGAAATGTATATTTTTTTCAAAATCCTGTTAGGTTTGGATTGGCCAGCAAACGATCATAGCCGACAATTATTACATGAACTGTGTCTCCTCTTGTTCAGACATACTGAATAATCAATCCACTTGCATGGCCAAAAAATGACTTCAAAATTTTGACAAGTTGACAAGGACGGTGATTTACATGAAACTAGGCTCTTCATGGATAGTGTGAAACCAAATTGGATGTGACTTAGATTCGGTTCAAAATATATACCGAGTCTGTTTGTTAGATCCGAATTCGATCTTAAATCCGATGAAATCTATACATTTTCGGACCACGATTATACTGGATAAAAATCGGGTCGTTAACATTACATTACCTTGATACCTTATTGTAAGATAGCATGTGAAAATATCCAAATTTTCAATACTCCAACCATTATTTAACATGGTAAAATTTACTTAGAAAAATATAACAAGAACTAACCCTTCTCTAAAATTAAAGTATAATCATAATCAATACTAATATTATCTAATAGCACCAAATATTTAAATCAATACAAATAACACAATATTATGCATTAGTCTAAAGTCTTATGCATTTTAAACATAAAACATTAACTTATAGTCTTATAATAATGACTAATAACACAAAATATTAAGGTTTACAATACTTAAATTTCACATAAGAATATGCATCATCTATCACTAATAACACAAAATATTACTTGTATTGACCGGACCACCGGACCGAGTTTAGGTGACTCGAGTTATGGCCCGGACCCAATCCGAAATAATGACCGGGTCTATTTTTAAAACCCTTACTCAACCTTGAACCTGGTAAAATCACACCAAATTAGCTCATAAAATATTTGAAGTCGAACCGAATTTTCAGACCGGATCGAACCATGCATTCTACGTGAAACAAAAAAGTAACACGTACATAATGAATTTTTCTTAGGAAAATTATTTAGACTTAGTTATTGAAAAAGATTTTTTGTATTAAAATTATTAAAAATATAATTATATCCATCTAAAGTGTTTTGATTCGATTTATGCAACAAGTTAGTTAAATCTTTAAAAATATAATAAGTAATTTTTTAAAATATTAATTTTTATAAGAATTTTTCCGTTATGCAAAAGTCAATTAAGGGACGAAGACACCACCAGTGAAGTAGTAAATGCTTACTATTTGAGAACATTGATGGGTCTGATTTATGTTGACAACAATCTTGCTACCATTGGACCAATACTTTATCATTGGAAATTTATGCGCAAAATTTAAGTATTCAATGCTTCTAATCAATGTATTGGAAATTTGGAATACTTGCTAATTGGTAAAACACCCTCCTCCCCCTCGTTTAACTTTCTTTGACTATTTGGTGATTACGAGAATGAATTCTCTAATAAAAAAAAAAAATTAAAGTGTAAAATATTATATTTAATCTTTTATTTTTTTTATATTTCTTTAGTCTCATTTATAAAAAAATATAATAAAAAATTACATTTTACTTCCTCAATTGAAAAAAAAAAAAAAAAGCAAATTCAATGTCGATAATTACTTGTTAAATAAGTCTCCGATTAACTCTCTAGATTAACTACTAAACATCTTGGATCTCACGATCCAAAATTATTAATAACTCACCACATTGAAAAATTACATGGATGCTTCAAGATTCATGCATGGGTTTAATACTTTTATACTTAAGATTCAAGATTCTTTTATACTTAATTGTACTATAATAGGTTATAAATGGGAGAGGACAAAATTCGGATACTTATATATTTTGTGTTTAATTTCGATAATACAGTAATGACTTTTCAAAAATAATACAACTCTAAATAGTTATTAATTGGTTTTAGTAATCTACTTTCTTCAATAAATCAAACATATATACTCAATGTGACCATAAATAACAATACTTAGACCCACCAACAAATTTTTATATGTTGTTTTATTGTCAAATAAGAACATATCAAAATTAGCTCAAAATAAATAATAAATTATTAGAGAATTCTAATGCACAAAATTCTCTAATAAAAAATAAATAATTTAAATCTATTAAAAAATAACTCAACACTTTTCTTTGATGTTATATTATTCATTTAGTATTAATTATAATATAATTACAATAAAATAATTTAGAATAGAAAAAAAAATTATTCGTTTTGGAGGGAAAACAGAGACACGAGAGATCGACACGTCACCTTTAATAGCCAGGAGAAAATCCAGTTTTAGTATATTAAGTAGATTTGGTCCTTAAATTTGCATGCAAGCTACAATTTAGTCTCTAAAGTTTCAATTGTCTTTATTTAGTCTTCAAACTTTGTGAACATAACTCATATTAGTCCTTGAAACAATTTTCAACGTACAAACGTTAACGAAACACTGTCATGAACAGTCGGATGCCACACTAAACTTTGTAAAATGATGTTGTTTTAGTTTTGACACTAAAAAATAACCCAAAAACAACATCGTAAATGGTATTTATTAAAATTTTACCTAACAAAATAAGTGATATGATATCGTTTTTGAGCTATTTAAATGTCAAAACCAAAACTACATTATTTTACAAATTTTAACGTGATATCTGATAGTCTATAACAGCGCCCATTAACGTTTGTATACTAAAAATCGTCTCAGGAATTAATATGAGGCACGCTTATAAACTTTAGAGACTAAATAGAGGCAATTAAAATTTCAGGGACTAAATTAAGAATCGCGTATAATTTTAGAGACCAAATTGAATATTAACTCGACTTTTTAAGAAATCGTATATTATTTAACCCTAGTCGGTGTTACGTTCTTAAAAAAATAATGTTAGGTATACCAATTTTTTTTAGCTAATAATATCAGATAAATTTTTTAAAATTATTTTATTTATTTTAAAATTTAAATTCTAAATCATTAATTTTTTATTTTAGATCATAAATTATGAATTAAAATACTAAAATTGATTAATATTCACTAACTAAAATTAATTATCTATATTTTTCTTCTTAAAATGATTATGGTGAACGTTGTTGTGGTCCTCTTTGCCCCAAAGATGCAAGTCTTGCATATGCGTTGTTGGCTCAAAGATTGTGTTGAGTCTCAAAACCACACAATATCTTTTGTTGCTTTTGCTATAGCAAATTTTTTTATTATTCTTTTGAAATTATCCTAAAATATTTGTTATAGTAACTTAAAAAAAAAAAGCAACCAAAAACTGTGCCCTTAAAATTTAAAACCGTTGATAATAAACCACCTTCAAATAGGAAAAAAAGAAAAGCTCCCAACAATTGTGAGGATTACTTAAAAAGGTGGAAATTTTCCATCCAGTGCACCCTTCCCAATTGATCCAAACATGGCTTAAAAGATAAGTTTTAGATGAAAGATTTTTTTTTTTTTAATCAAAGGTAGGAGACTCGAACTCGCAACTTTTTAATTGAGTATGGGAAGACTATGTCATTTAAACTATTACTCATTAGCTTAGATCTAAAAGATTAAAAAGTAGAATTATAATTAGTTAATTACATAGACTAAATTAGGCAAATAAAATGGTACTAATTAGGCAATTAGCCACTGCTACAATCTCGCTCACCCAAATCCAAATGCTATTTTCCCTTCCCCACTTTTTTCTCTCGTTCGTTTTCATCACTATTTATCTCCACTCTCTTTATATTTCATATTACTTTATTTATAGAGTGAATATACATAATTTTTTTTTGAAAGACGATAAAGTCTTCAACAAAAAAAAATTTACTTCGGTTTTGTTTTTTAATATTATGAGACTAATTAGTTTTTGTCGTAAAGAGAGAGAAAAACTATTAGTAGTGTATAAAGAGAGAGAATGGTATTTTATTACTTATGTGTGTTCTATATACTTCACATTACATTGCTATTTATAAGCACAAAGAAATTTTACTTTTCAAACATAATTAAATGCAATCACCCTTGGTAAACTAAGTCTTATGCAAAATTGTCATCTACATCATTCATCCTTATCACAACACTCTCCTTGAATGATCACTTAGGATTATGCATCGTTAAAACCTTACTAAACAAAAATCAATGGAAAAAACTTTAGTGAAGGAAAAAGAGTACAAAATCCTTTGTGATGGAGACTGCCTCATTAAAAACCTTGTCAAGAAAAACCCAATGGGAAAAAACCTAACCAAGGGAAAAAGAGTACAGTCTCCCCTTCTTGTCGACATCATTTAATATCTCGAAATCAGCGCATCCCAAATTGATGTACCAGTATTTCAAAAGAAAATTTTGGGAGTGACTTTGTGAATAAATCTGCCAGATTATCACTTGAGCGGATCTGCTGGACATCAATTGTCCCTTGATTTTGAAGATCATGAGTGAAGAAGAATTTGGGAGAAATATGCTTTGTTCTATCACCTTTGATATATCCGCCTTTAAGTTGAGCAATGTATGTTGTATTATCTTCAAACAAGACAGTTGGAGCTATCTTCTGATCAATCAGTCCACATGATGACAGAATATATTGGATCAAACTCCTCAGCCAAAAACACTCGCGACTAGATTCATGTATCGCTAGTATTTCAGCATGATTAGAGGATGTTGTTGCAATCGTCTGTTTTGTGGACCTCCATGATATAGCTGTACCATCATATGTGAACAGGTATCCTGTTTGAGATCTCCCTTTATGTGGATCAAACAAATATCCTGCATCTGCATACCCAACTGGTTGTGAGTTGGATCCATAGGGATAAAACAATCTCATATCAACCGTTCCATGAAGATATCGAAAGATTTGTTTAATTCCATTCCAATGTCTTCGGCATGGAGAGGAACTATATATTGCTATTAAATTCACAGCAAATGATATATTGGGTCTTGTATTATTAGCAAGATACATTAGCGCTCCAATGGCACTAAGATATGTTACTTCAGGACCAAGGATATCTTCATTTTCTTCCTTATGACGGAATTAATCCTTTTCACATTCAAAGATTTTACGATTATTGGGGTACTTAATGGATGCGACTTATCCATATAAAATCTCTTCAAGATCTTTTCTGTGTATGTTATTTGATGAATGAAGATCACATTTGTTGTACGCTCGATCTGCAGGCCAAGACAGAATTTAGTCTTTCCAAGATCTTTTATCTCAAACTCTTCTTTTAGAATTTTTATAATTGTTGGAATCTTTTCAAGAGTTCCAATGATATTTAAATCATCAACGTACACAGCAATTATAATGAATCCATATGCAGATTTTTTTATGAAAACACATGGACAGATATCATCATTCTTAAATCTGTTTTTGGCCAGATACTCAGTAAGACGATTATACCACATTCGTCCAGATTGCTTTAAACCATATAAAGATCTTTGCAATTTAACTGAGTATAACCCCTGCGAATATTCATTGGATGGCTTAGATATCTTCAATCATTCAGGGACTTTCATATAGATATCACGATCTAATGAGCCGTATAAGTAGGCTGTTACCATATCCATTAAATACATATGTAGTTTATGATATGCAGATAAACTGACCAAATAACGCAATGTCCCTTCAAAATCTATATCAGGCCTTTGTGAGAAATCTTGTGCCACAAGTCGAGATTTATAGCGTACAACTTCATTTTTCTCATTTCGTTTTCTCACAAATACCCATCGATATCCAACAGGTTTTACATCTTCTGGTGTACGGACTACAGGTCCAAAGACTTCACGTTTTGCAAGTGATTCTAATTCAGCCTTCATGACTTCTTCCCATTTTGGCCAATCATTTTTTTGTCGACATTCTTCAACTTATCTTGGCTCAATTGTCTACTTTCATGCATGATATTTAATGCCACATTATATGCAAGTATTTTATTGACAATTGTCTTATTTCGGTCCCATTTCTCTCCTGTAAAGACATAATTTATCGAGATCTCGTCATTTTCACAATTTTCAGGTACTTGAACGTCTTCTGGCGTTAAAACTATATCTGAATTTTGGACAACTGCAGGTGTCTTTACTATGTCTTTCACAACAGGAATAGCATTTACCTCTTTTCTTTTTCAAAGATTTTTGTCTTTGGAATCGACAGGCCTGCCACACTTCTCGCATGAATTTGCTTCGGTGGCAATTTGTCCGACTAGGACATCAACTCAAATCGAAACTTTTTAGCCGGTATATAGGCTTTAGTTATCCTTTTCTTATTAGAAAATGCATCAGGCAATTCATTTGCTATTCTTTACAAATATATAATCTTTTGAACTTCTAGTTCACATTGCCCTGATCGAGGATCCAAATGCATCAAACATGATGCATTCTAATTAAGTTCCTTTTCAGGAGGCTTATTCTCTCCCCCTAATGTTAGAAATTTTGATTCATCAAAATGACAATCTGCAAATCGGGCTTTAAATACATCCACAGTTTGTATCTCAAGATACCTTACTATAGAGCGAGAATCATATCCAACATATATCCCAAATTTTCTTTAGGGTCCCGTTTTGGTGCGAGAAGGTGGTGCAATGGGAACATATATCGCACACCCAAATATTCTTAAATGAGAAACATTTGGCTGCTGGCCAAAAGCTAATTATATAGGAGAGAACTGATGATAACTCGTTGGCCTCAAACGAATAAGTGCTGCGGCATGTAAAATAGCATGCTCCCAAACCGAGGTTGGGAGATTTGTTCTCATAAGTAAGGGTCTAGCAATTAATTGGAGCCTCTTAATAAGTGATTCTACTAACCCATTTTGTGTGTGAACATAAGCTACTGGATGTTCAACACTTATTCCATTAGCCATACAATAAGCATCAAATGCTTGGGAAGTAAATTCACCAGCATTATCAAGACGAATTGCTTTGATTGGATTTTCTGGAAATTTTGCTTTTAATCGAATAATTTGAGCCAGTAATCTCGCAAACGCCAGGTTGCAAGAAGACAATAAGCACACATGTGACCATCTCGAAGATGTGTCTATTAGGATCATAAAATATCTAAAAGATCCACATGGTAGATGAATAGATCCACATATATCGCCTTGAATCATTTCTAGGAATTCAGAAGACTCAAATCCAATTTTTACTGGTGATGGCCTTAAAATTAACTTTCCCTGAGAAGATGCAACACAACAAAATTCACTAGTTTTAAGAATCTTCTGGTTCTTTAGTGAATGTCCATGGGAGTTTTCAATAATTCTCTGCATCATGGTTGTTTTTGGATGACCCAATCGATCATGCCAAGTTATGAATTCATTTGGGCTAGTAAACTTCTGGTTTACAATGACATGTGATTCAATTGTACTAATTTTGGTATAATATAACCCAGATGAAAGTGAGGGTAACTTTTCTAATATAACCTTTTTATTTAAATCATGAGTTGTGATACATAAGTACTCATGATTTTTCTCATTCATTGTCTCAACATGATTTCCATTTCGGCGAATATCTTTGAAACTCAATAAGTTCCTTAGAGACTTAGTAGATAATAGTGTATTATTTATTATGAATTTTGTTCATCTGGAAAACAAAATTATAGCTCTTTTGGAGCCTTCTATCACATTATCCGAGCCAATAATAGTATTAACATATTCTTCTTTTTGCACAAGATGGGTAAAATATATATTACTTTTGAGAATAGTGTGCAAACTTGCACTATACGCAAGGCATACATCTTCATTATATATCCTTGTCATTCTCTTCAAAGATAAATAATAATAATAAAATAAGTAAAAGTATATGCACAGTAAAATTATTTTATTAATTGAAATTATTTTTTTAAGAAGTACGGTACATAGAATCATATACTAAAGATTTTTGTTATTATTATCTTATACACATTCAGTAATTTTAAAATTCACAAATATCATATTGAAATTCAGATGCATACAAATAAAACTCAACGATAAGTTTCTTACATTATTTATTTACATGAATACCTAACAAACTCACATATTAAACTCTTCCATCATTGATCGAATAGCTAATATTTTCTTCAGGATCCTCAAAGAAATCAGATACATCATAATAAGTGGTAGAATTTTCAACATCATTTGAAACAAAATTTGTTTTCTTTTTTGTCGTCTTTTTTCAAAGATGCTTGATAAAGATCGACTAGGTGACTTGGGGTACGACAGGTACGTGACCAATGGCCATTTCCACCACAACGGAAGCATTTATCCTCAAATGATTTACTTTTCCCATTGTTTCTTTCTTTATCCCACTTCTGGTGAGATCCTTTCTTGTGAATATAATTCTTCTTCCTTCCATAATTTTTCTTATTACCAAAATCTTGTCATTTACCTCCTCTGGGGTTATGATTTGCCGCATTTGCTTTAGCAAATGGGGCGGCGCTAGCTGGGCACACTTCATGATTCCTTAAAAGCAACTCATTATTGCGTTCAACAACAAGAAGGCAAGAAATTAACTCAAAATACTTTTTTAAATCCTTTTTTTGATACTGCTGCTGCAGGAGCACATTCAAGGCACAGAAGGTTGATAAAGTTTTCTCTAACATATCACTATCAGATATTCTTTTCCCACATAATTTTATTCGTGAGGTAATTTGAAACATTGCTGAATTATATTCATTTATGGATTTAAAATCCTATAGACGCAAGTGCGTCCATTCATATCGGGTTTGAGGAAGTATCACCGTCTTTTGATGATTGTACCTTTCTTCAAGGTCTTTCCACAGATCTGCAGGATCTTTTAATGTGAGATATTCATTTTTCAATCATTTGTCAAGATGATAACGAAGGAAAATCATGGCCTTGGCTTTATCCTTTTGGGATGCATTATTTTCAGCCTTAATGGTATCTCCAAGATCCATTGAATCAAGATGGATTTTAACATCTAGTATCTATGATAAATACTTATTTTCAGATATATTAAGAGTATTAAATTCAAGATGAGAGAGCTTTGACATAATGAAAATTTGTTACCTGGAGTTTTCCTAAAATTTGATTAGAGTCTCGTATTGTAGAATAAATAAAGAAGATATATAAAATAAAGAAGCGTAAATAGAAGACTCTAATATTAATATAATTAGCTCAATAAAAATTATTCATATATTTATTAATATATGCAGAAAGGAAGAGAGAGAGAGAGAAACTATTAGTAATGTATAAAGAGAGAGAAGGGTGTTTTATTACTTGTGTGTGTGTTCCATATGCTTCATATTAAGTTGCTATCTATAAGCACAAAGAAGCTTTACTTTTCAAACATAATTAAATGCAATCATTGGTAAACTAAGTGTGTGCTTGCATTTCAGTTTGCAAACGTGAGTTTGCATAAAATTGATTTTACAAAATTGATTTTGATGAAAAGTAAGTTTGGGTTAACGTGATTTATGTTTGATAATATTTGTATCAAAATTGATTAACATATAAAAAATAGTATAGAAAATGATAAAAAAAAACTCATATAAAAACATAACATCAGAAATCGTAACACTAAAAATTAAAATATGAAAATGAGTACTAAAAATAATAAAAAATTAAAATATTCAATTTACTAGTAACAGAAGAAAATCTGAACGATTTTGATTGAAAAAAAATGAAAGGAAGAACTCTGAAAAAGTAAAAAGAACTAGAAAGAACTACTGTGAAGCTTATAGTTATTGGTATCCTTTTTTATAGAAGAAAATGAAAGGTAAGGTTGGTAAAAAAGAAGAAATTTTCTCACCTAATTTTCTAAAGGTAATTAGCAACCATAAACGTAAAACGCAGAAGTTACAAATTTTAGCTTCTTCTCAACGTGGGTTCAGAGGCAGAATCGTTTATGCGTTTAGAAAGAAAAAAATTGCCAAATATAAAAGTGAAACTTTCAAGAAGCTCAAACGCACTTCTTTCTTCACCAACGTGTTTGCCAAACACACTCTAAGTCTCATGAAAAATGATTATCCACATAATTCATCTTTATTACAACAGTTTTTATGTTAATGATTTCTCTCCACAACATGCTTATGTGATAGTTAATCACTAATATATTCTCTATTTAATTTTTATAAATAAAAATAATTAAATTTTTTTTAATATTTTATAATTTTACACAATAAATTTAATCAATATATTTAAAAAATATTAAAAATCAAGCCATTTAATTTTTTTTTTTGGTCATATTTATATGATTGATCATTCTCCTATTTCTCTCAGATTTAGTAATGTAACTAGGTTTTTAAATTTTAATCAATCATTTCGAATCCATGCTTATATGCACAAAAAAGTCACTAGAAAGATAAACCCGAGTAATTTCACATAATTTTGTTCAAGTTTTCTACTAGTAAGGATGGATCTAGAAATGATATTATGGAGGGGCCAATAAGGAACTAAGGCCGCCACTCGCCCTTTATGTCCGTCCCTGTCTACTGGTATCTGTGGGGCACCGGGCACTACATATGTTTCTACTATATATGGATGTATAATAAATAATGCAAAAACTGTTACCGGAAAATGGAAGATATAGAACTTTAATTTAGTCTTTTTGGTACAGGTACAATTTTTTTTTAATGGGTTTTATTATTAATTTATTACTAATTGAATGGCTGGGGACAAAGTTTGACCAAAAGTCCAAAGAATAAGAATCAGATTTGTTTTTTAATCTTTACATTATCTGCCACGTGTCTGGTCATCGTGCATCTGATCAATTAGGCTTTCTCGCACACGTTTGCAACCTTATCCATTTTCCACACTTACACTATGTTTGATTTGA
>NC_029787.2:522382-524756 GCF_000816755.2 Arachis ipaensis | reverse complement strand
TTAGTTTATTTAAATTTTAATTTTTTCTAGCTTGGTTATAATAGATTACATCGACGTTATATCAATTCCATTCGTACATAAGACCTATGGAACAAAGGATATGGTGTACATCTTAAATTTGTAAATCATTGCAGTTTAATTTGCATGGTGGTTCAGTTAAATTTCGATTTAGCTGATATGTCCTTGAAAGAAGATTTTAATTAAAAAAATGCTCCTTTAGTTTGAGCATTTGCCCAATAATCCTCCTGTTTACTTTTTTTTTTTTAATGATTAATCACTTTTAAAGTTGGACTGAATCAATCATCTGGGTCTTTGCTCATCTCAGTGGAGTAAAATATACTTATAGGAAAGCGTTAAGGAATATCCTTATACGAATAAATTTTTTTCTGACTGTAATATATTTAAACTATTATGTTAACATTCTTGTCAATAATTTAATTAAAGATTTGATTTGTTTTACAATTTTTAAAAAATTATAAAAACACATCCATAATTTATTTCTAAAAAAATTTGTAATTAATCAGATACTTTTTCAGAAGTTTTATAACATTACTTACCGTTCTTCTACCATTATTCTTGCATTTAGATGCAAACAGGTACAATAATAAAAGTTTATTTTCCACAAATATTTTATTCCCTCGTCGATCACGCCTTTAGGTTTTCACTTTTCAACATGAATAATGATACACTAAAATTATTTGAGGGGAAAAATTATAAAGAAAAAGAAAAAGAAAAAGAAAAAGAAAAAAGAAGAAAGAAGCAGCAAGAATCCAAGATGATGCATGGAAGTGTGATATTTTGAGTGGTAATGAGATACATGTGTCAAGCTGTGGGAGCAAATACAAGCTGCTAAGAACTATCTAACGGCGACGCTCTCTATAAAATATTAAAATGCTTCAAACTCCTCACTTATTTTTTATTCAATCCACACACACAAGGCACACTCTTCACTCATCACTCATCACTCGTAAGTGATAAAGTGATAACTAACGATAATGCAGATCCACGAATTCACTGAGTTAATCCCTGGTTTACCGAGTGAACTCGGCCTTGACTGTCTCACTCGCTTGCCACACTCGGCACACCCAGTTGCCCTCCGAGTCTGCCGCCAGTGGCGCCTCCTCCTCCACAGCGACTCTTTTTACAACCATCGCAAGAAAACCGGCCACGCGCGCACCCTTGCCTGCCTCGTCCAAGCGCGTGAGAACCACAGCCACGACGATGAATCCGAAGAGGGGAAGAAACCAGCCGTTTCGGGATCACCAAGCTACGACATCACCATCTTCGACCCGGAGAGTATGTCGTGGGATCGGGTCGATCCGGTACCCGAATATCCGTTCGGGTTGCCACTGTTCTGCCAGCTGGCAAGCTGCGAGGGGAGGCTGGTTCTCATGGGCGGATGGGACCCGCAGAGCTACGAGCCCATCACCGCGGTTTTCGTCTATGATTTCCGTACTGGACGGTGGCGGCGCGGGAAAGACATGCCGGAGAAGAGATCGTTCTTCGCAATCGGTTCGGCAACGGGTAGGGTTTACATCGCAGGCGGGCACGACGAGAACAAGAACGCGATGAAGACGGCTTGGGCTTACGACCCGAAGGGAGACGAATGGTTCGGGTTGGACCCTATGACCCGTGCTCGAGACGAGTGCGAGGGTGTGGTTGTCGGCGACGAGTTCTGGGTGGTTAGCGGCTACGACACGGAGAGCCAGGGAATGTTCGAAGGTTCCGCTGAGGTGCTGGAAATCGAGTCGGGCATGTGGAAGCGGGTCGAGGGAGTTTGGGAAACAGGTCGGTGCCCTAGGTCATGTGCTGGAATTGCGAAAGATAGCAAAGCTGTGAGTTGGGTAGGGTCGGGTCCGGGGCTCCAGGTTGGTGTGCGAGGGGTTGCGGTAGGGCCGAAGACGCTGGTGACTGGATCCGAATACGAAGGTGCGGAGCACGGGTTCTATTTGGGTGAAATGGGGGAAGGGCAGAACCGTAAATTGAGGAGGATTAGTGTGCCTGACGAGTTTTCTGGTTTTGTTCAATCAGGGTGTAGTATTGTAATCTAGTGTGAACTTTTTAAGACGTTTGTTCACTGTATCTAAAATCTGAATACAAATTTTTTGTTTTGTTTTCTACTTATCTTTGTTGTTTTGTGCAATTGTGCTGAAAGGCCGCGAGATATAGGCGTATCTTGTTTTTATTTAGTTTTATTATAATTTACCAATTGAAAATGCTGCAAATATTATTATTACGGTAATTTATAATTTGTAATTTTGTTTGGTGAGATAGTGGATAATTACTATCATCAATATGGCTAAAATTTTTAGATATAGATAATTTTAGTGTGAAATACAATAATATTTAATTATGTTAATATTTTATATTGTTA
>NC_029787.2:511899-522370 GCF_000816755.2 Arachis ipaensis | reverse complement strand
AAATTAAAATTTTTGAGATGAAAACTGAAATTTTAATAAATATTTTTTAAAAAAAATTTATTTAATTTTTGAATTTTAACTTGTGAAATGTTTTTAACTTGCTTGTTTGAATATTTTTCAATTGATTTAAGTAATGAGTCCATAGAAAACAAAATCTCTTCTCTCAAAGGTGATGGTGCAACAAAATAGACTAAAGGCAAAGATTTCAAGGGTGCTAAGACTTCGGCCATGAATGAAAGTGAAGATGAAAGTCTTCTCTCTCCTTCAACAGCTGGTACCTCTAATTCACACAAATACCTTATTTCTAGGATAGTTAAAGATGTTTTTTAAAAGTTTGCTTTCATGACCAAACAAATGGTCAGATCAAGCAAAGAACAGCGTAAGATTGCTGTCCAAAATGAAAAATCCTTGATAAAATTCCATTTTCGGATTGAAGTATTTTTGAAACATCTTGATTTGCTTGAGGAGGACCAGGTCCTATCGGACAAAGATGAAGATGTCTTGGAAATTAAGGAAGAGGAATCTTTGATATTTTGTTATTTCTGTTTACTGAACTCTAATAACTGCTTTCAAGTCTCTCGTGAACTATGTTTTTGGTTCTAATATTTTATGACTGTCCACTAGTTACTTTGAGTACTATTTTGGATGACTGTAATAAACTTTAACTCTGTCTAATATGCATGCTTTGCTATTTCGTTATGTTTATTGTTGTGTTTACTTGCAGGTTTTCCTCCTTGATAACAAAAGGGAGAGAAAGTTTCAAGTGTGAAAAATAAATTAAAATAGAAATATGATGGGCAAATACTGCATCTATTTCTAGTGTGAAGAAAATTAATTTTTTTTCTCTGATTTTGATCATCACCATGGACTGTACATGTTGGTTAATTGGTATTTGTGATCCTAGTGGTTATAATCATGCTCTGAATTAGGATTTGAATCTATTAATGATGCTCTGATTTAGGATCTGAACTTATTGAATATTAGCTATGATTTATGATCCTGTCAAGGTCATCTTGAATATTGACATTATTTCTATAAATGAATTGTTTAAATCAAGTTGATCAAAACAAATATTTAGTGGGAGCTTGATGATCAAAGGACAGGGGAGTAACATAAATTATCAAAGGAAAGTTTCTGTTCCTAAATATTTCTTCAATTCATTTTAATAATGTTTGTCATTAAGGGAAAGATTGTTAAGTTTGGTAATCGAATATTTTATTTTAGTAATGAACAAATATTATTAAAGGATTATTAATTGTTTATATGATTATGTTGTGTTTGTGTGCAAAAGAGTAATCAATTGACATTGGCCCATGAAGCATGAAAAACAAAGCCCACACTATATCAGGACCAAAATAAATCGAAAGAAAAACAAAAAAAAGGCCCAAAGAAAAGATCCAAACTCATTCGGTGAAGTAACATAAGCCTAACTTTCAGAAACTTAAACTCAAAATTTAATTCATTTTAATTTCTTGAAAAGCTTCCACCGAAAGCCAAACTCTCCTCTCTCTTCTCTCTCTTTTGGTCACATCACTCAGCGAAAAAGAAAGAAGAAAATAAAAACTGCAGAAGCTAAGTTATGGAGAAAGACAAAAAGGTTGTTTCCAAATATAAGCAAAGAAGATGGGCTACAACCAAGAAGCTATTCTCTCTTGGTCTAAGAATGTCAAAAGGCATATTTCCCCATTTGTGCTACACCAAAAAATCGTGAAGAAATCTACCAAGTCTCAAGCTCAAATCAAGCTACCATGAAGATAGTGGAGTCAAACATGGTCAGAAGCTCATCAATGCTCAAAAACAAAACTTGCGGCTAAAGTCAAGCTCAACAGATGCGATCAATGAAGCTTAAAGAAAAAGGATGAGAGAGAAGGTAAGTTGCATGTCTCAGATTTGGACTTCTCTCTCTTTCTCCTTTGACCAAGCTGCTGCAAGCTCTGAGGATTGGAGAAGAAGACAACATGAGGTTGAACTTGATTCAACCTTGGAAACTTCACTCTTCTATAATAAGGGGGAACGGCCAAGGGTTGAAGGCAAGAGAGAAAAATAGAGCACTGGGTTCAGTTCTCATAGCTACCTAAGCTGTTCTGAGTTCTTCTCCTTCATAGTATACATGTTGTATTTTTTTCTCAGTTTAGTCTGTCTGAGTCTCATTGAAAAAGGCAAACATGGTGAAATTTGTAAGAAAAAAACCAATGAGACGTAAAAGACAGTAAGTTAAAACTTTGAGAAAAAGCCATAAGATGTCTCAGATGTTCTTTGTACATCTTTCTATTTTGTGTCATGATCCTGTGGGATTTCATTGCAAGTTAGGTTAGCACTTGGCAGTTGAAAGCTAGGTTGAATCCTAGTCAAATTCAGATTGGGTTAGAATCTGGATTTGTCCCAAATAGTAGGGGTGTTCGTGGTGCGGTTTGGTTCGATTTTTTCAATCAATTCAAAGAAAAACCTGTCATACCATTTCACAAAGTCATAACGTTGAAATCATAGAACACAAATGCGCAATAACTAACAAAGATCTTGATCCAATGTTTCATAGTTATAGATTAAAGAACTACATATTCCACTATTTAAAGTGACTAATGTGTTAACAATTCAGCAAAACACAAACGCATATAAGAAAATTAATTCCTTATTTATTAAAAGACCATATATATATATATAACTTGTTTGATGTATGGGGTATTGACTTCATGGGGCCTTTCCCACCATCATACTCAAACACATATATTCTGGTGACAGTAGATTATGTATCTAAATGGGTGGAGGCAATTGCAACACCCACTAATGATACTAAGACAGTGCTGAAGTTCCTCCAGAAACATATCTTCAGCAGGTTTGGTGTCCCTAGAGTACTAATCAGTGATGGGGCACTCATTTCTGCAATAAACAGCTTTACTCTGCTATGGTCCGATATGGAATTAGCCACAAAGTGGTAACTCCATATCATTCACAGACAAATGGGCAGGCTGAAGTCTCTAATAGAGAACTAAAAAGAATCTTGGAACGGATTGTAATTGCCCGTAGAAGGGATTGGGCAAAAAGCTTGGATGATGCTCTGTGGGCATACAGAACAGCATTCAAGACTCCTATAGGAACCTCTCCATACCAACTTGTGTATGGCAAGGCCTATCATCTGCCCGTGGAACTGGAGCATAAGGCCTATTGGGCAACCAGATTCCTAAACCTGGATGCTAAGTTAGCTGGAGAGAAGAGATTACTCCAGTTAAATGAGCTAGAGGAATTCAGACTCAATGCTTTCGAAAATGCAAAAATTTACAAGGAGAAAGCAAAAAGGTGGCATGATAAGAAACTGTCATCCAAAGTCTTTGAACCAGGACAGAAGGTTCTGCTGTTTAACTGTAGGCTCAGATTGTTCCCCGGAAAACTGAAATCCCGGTGGAAGGGACCATATGTGATTACAAGTGTGTCACAGTATGGCTATGTGGAGCTTCAAGATATTGATTCTAATAAGAGGTTCATTATTAATGGACAGAGAGTCAAGCATTATCTTGAAGGCAATGTTGAGCAAGAATGCTCAAAGCTGAGACTAGATTAAAAGCTCAGTAAGGTCCAGCTAAAGACAATAAAGAAGCGCTTGTTGGGAGGCAACCCAGCCATTAGCAAGGTGTATTTGTTTTTCAAATAATAATTATATGAGTTTGATATAAATTATCTTCAAGGTTAATTAACAATTGCAGGAGTTCACAGAGTTATAGAAGAATTCAGAGCATAAAGCAGAGAAAAGGAGCTCACTGGCACAAAAACGCCAGTAAGGGGTATTGTGGGCGTTAAACGCCAGAATGGGTACCATTCTGCGTGTTTAACACCAGAATTGCAGCATCCTGGGCGTTTAGAAAAATGCCCAGTGATACAGGCTTTCTGGCGTTTAACGCCAGCTAGGGTACCTGGCTGGGCGTTAAACGCGCAAAAGAAGCAGCAAATGGGCGTTAAATGCCATAATGGGTGCCATTCTGGGCGTTTAACGCCAGGAATATGGAGGGGAGGAAGTTTTGTTTCTAACTCAAATTTTTTCCAAATTTTCATAGTTCCATCCAAAATTTCTTGCATAAACAGGTTACAAATTATCATCTTTCAATTTCAATTTCAAAAAAATAAATAAATAAATAAATTTTTCTTTAATCCTAAAAATCTTTTTCAAATCTTCTTCAATTTCTTTTCAAATCTTTTTCAAAACTCATATATCTTTTTAATTTCTTCTCAAATCTTTTCAACTCATCATATTATCTTTTCAAATTCAGATTTATCTTTTTCAATTCTCTTATATCTTTTCAATTTTAAAATTTCATCTTTTTCATACCATATTTATCTTTTACAAATCATACCTTCTATCATATCTTTTTTAAAATTTTTGAACCCATCCCCTCCCTTATAAATTCACAATCGGCCTCCCCCTCTCCTCCATAACTCGAATTTGACTCTCATTCTATTCCTCTCCTTTCCTTTCTTTTGCTTGAGGACAAGCAAACCTCTAAGTTTGGTGTGTTTTTCGTGATCATTGAGCTAAGATTCACTAAGATCATGGCTCCTAAGAAAAAATAAACTACTTCAAGAGGCAAGAAAGAGAACACTCCAAAACCACTTTGGAATCAAGAGAGGTTCTTAACCAAAGAACAGACAGACCATTACCACAAAATAGTGGGTCTAAGGTCAGTGATCCCGAAAGTTAAATTCGATCTGAAAAAAAGGCGAATATCTGGAGATCCAAGAGCAGATTTGAAACAGGGGCTGGGAAATTCTAGCTAATCCTGAGACAAAGGTGGGTAGAAATATGGTTCAGGAATTCTACTCAAATCTGTGGCAAACAGATAAGTAGAGAATGACTGGAACCGCCTTCTATACCTTTCGAACAATGGTCAGAGGGAAGATTATTTACTTCCACCTGGACAAAATAAGAGAGGTCTTCAAGCTGCCTCAACTACAAGATGATCCAGAATCCTTTAATAGGAGAATGGTGAGATTTGATAAGCGCTTGGACCAAGTTCTAGAGGACATATGCATCCCTGAAACCAAGTGGATAACCAACACAAAAGGTGTCCCGAATCAACTCAAGAGAGGATATCTCAAACTAGTTGCTAGGGGCTGGCTGGACTTCATTGGGCATTCTATACTGCCCACCAGCAACCGCTCTGAAGTCACTGTCAAAAGAGAAGTGATGATCCACTGCATTATGCTGGAAAACGAAGTAGAGATTCATCATCTGATTTCTTGTGAGCTTTACACAATTGCAAACAAGAACTCCACTGACGCCAAATTGGCTTACCCAAGCTTAATCTCTCTTCTATGTAAAGATGTTGGGATAAAGATGGGAATGGATGAGTATATCTCAGTCGAGCACCCAATCACCAAAAAGTCAATGGAAGGACAACAAGTGCAAGATAACTCCATCAAAAGGAGGGCACAGGAGTTCCTCCCGGAAATCCCTCAGATTTACTATTGGACCCGCCTAGAAGCATCTGTCACCAAGTTACAAGAAGCTATGGATCACTTGAAAGAAGAACAACAGGTTCAAAATAGAATGCTCTGCAAATTGCTGAAGGAACAAGAGAAGCAAGGGCGTGAGCTACAGGAGCTGAAGCGCCAGAAGCTGTCTCTTGGAGGGCCAGACACCCCACAGATTGAAGGAGCATCCATCTCCCAAAATAAAGGTTGTTGAGTCCTAATCTTAACTCTGTGATAACTTTTGCTATTAGAGATCTAACTTAGGAGTCACATGAATAATAGTAATTAGTATCCTTATTTTTATTTTTATCTAATTATCTCCAAGTAAGCTATAATTTATTTTTCTCATCATCATTAAACATGAATAAAATAGCAGATTTTTTTAGAATAAGGAGGCAGTTTTATTTTTGAGTTCTTAATAAGAAAAATTCAAATTATTTATATGTGGTGGCAATACTTTTTGTCTTCTGAATGAATGATTGAACAGTGCATAATTTTTGATAATGAAGTTTATGAATGTTAAATTTGTTGGCTCTTGAAAGAATAATGAAAAAGGAGAAATGTTATTGATAATCTGAAAAATCATAAAATTGATTCTTGAAGCAAGAAAAAGCAGTGAATAAAAAGCTTGCGGAAAAAAATGGCGAAAAATAAAAGAAAAAGAAAGAAAAAGAAAAAGCAAGCAGAAAAAGCCAATAGCCTTTTAAACCAAAAGGCAAGGGTAAAAATGATCCAAGGCTTTGAGCATTAATGGATAGGAGGGCCTAAAGGAATAAAATCCTGGCCTAAGCGGCTAAACCAAGCTGTCCCTAACCATGTGCTTGTGGCGTGAAGGTGTCAAGTGAAAAACTTGAGACTGGGCGGTTAAAGTTGTGGTCCAAAGCAAAAAGAGTGTGCTTAAGAACTCTGGACACCTCTAACTGGGGACTTTAGCAAAGCTAAGTCACAATTTGAAAAGGTTCACCCAGTTATGTGTCTGTGGCATTTATGTATCCGGTGGTAATACTGGAAAACAAAGTGTTTAGGGCCACGGCCAAGACTCATAAAGTAGCTGTGTTCAAGAATCAACATACTAAAGGAGGAGAATCAATAACACTATCTGAATTCTGAGTTCCTATAGATGCCAATCATTCTGAACTTCAAAGGATAAATTGAGGTGCCAAAACTGTTCAGAAGCAAAAAGCTACTAGTCCCGCTCATCTAATGAGAATTTGAGCTTCATATAAAACTCTGAGATGTTATTGCCTCTTAATTTTCTTTCTATCCTGTTTTATTTATCTAGTTGCTTGAGGACAAGCAACAGTTTAAGTTTGGTGTTGTGATGAGCGGATATTTTATACGCTTTTTGGGGGTATTTTCATATAGTTTTTAGTAGGATCTAGCTACTTTTTAGTATATTTTTATTAGTTTTTATGCAAAAATTACATTTCTAAAATTTACTATGAGTTTGTGTATTTTTCTGTGATTTCAGGTATTTTCTAGCTGAAATTGAGGGACCTGAGCAAAAATCTGATTCAGAGGCTGAAAAAGGACTGCAGATGCTGTTGGATTCTGACTTCCCTGCACTCGAAATGGATTTTCTGGAGCTACAGAAACCCAATTGGTGCGCTCTCAATTGCGTTGGAAAGTAGACATCCTAGGCTTTCCAGCAATATATAATAGTCCATACTTTGCCCGAGTTGAGATCACGCAAACTGGCGTTTAACGCAAAGTCTCTACCCTATTCTGGCGTTAAACGCCAGAACTGGCATAAAAGTTGGAGTTAAATGCCCAAACTGGCACAAAAGCTAGAGTTAAATGCCAGGAACAGCCTATGCACGTGAAAGCTTCAATGCTCAGCCCAAACACACACTAAGTGGGCCCCGGAAGTTAATTTCTGCACTATCTATCTTAGTTTACTCATTCTCTGTAAACCTAGGTTACTAGTTTAGTATAAAAAATACTTTTAGAGATTCATTTTACATCTCATGACATTTTATATGTTTCATATTGTATCTTTGATGGCATGAGTCTCTAAACTCCATAGTTGGGGGTGAGGAGCTCTGCTGTGTCTCGATGGATTAATGCAATTACTACTGTTTCTCATTCAATCATGCTTGTTTCTATTCTAAGATATTCATTCGCACTTCAACATGATGAATGTGATGATCCGTGACACTCATCACCATTTTCAACCTATGAACGCGTGCCTGACAACCACTTCCGTTCTACCTTAGATTGAATGTATATCTCTTGGGTTCCTGGTTCACGAGTTTGATTACCTCTCCTGACAACAAAGCATTCAAATCTGTGAGATCAGAGTCTTTGTGGTATAAGCTAGAATCAATTGGCAGCATTCTTGAGATCTGAAAAGTCTAAACCTTGTCTGTGGTATTCTGAGTAGGATACGGGAAGGGATGACTGTGACGAGCTTCAAACTCACGAGTGTTGGGCGTAGTGACAGACGCAAAAGGATCAATAGATCCTACTCCAACATGAGTGAGAACCGACAAATGATTAGCCCTGCGGTGACAGCACAGATGGACCATTTTCATTGAGAGGACGGACGTTATCCATTGACAACAGCGATTCACCAACATACAGCTTGCCATGGAAGGAGCTTTGCGTGCGTGAAGAAGAAGACAGTAGGAAAGCAGAGATTTAGAAGACAAAGCATCTCCAAAACCTCAACCTGTTCTCCATTACTGCATAACAAGTATTTATTTCATGTTCTTTTACTTTTTACAATTAAAACTAAGAATCATTACTGATATCCTGACTAAGAATTACAAGATAACCATAACTTACTTCAAGCCGACAATCTCCGTGGGATCGACCCTTACTCACGTAAGTTATTACTTGGGTGACCCAGTGCACTTGCTGGTTAATTGTGCGGAATTGCAAAAGTGTGATTGTGATTTCGTGCACCACTCAACTATTTCTTCAACTCATTAATCTTCAAAGCATTCTTGCTCATAATCAAAATATCATCCACATAAAGTAAAAGAATGATAAAATCACTATCAGAAAACTTTTGCATAAATACACAATGATCTGAAGTTGTCTTATGGTAACCATGCTCCTCCATAATAGATTTAAACTTCTTATTCCATTGTTTTAGAGTTTGGTTCAACCCATAAAGACTCTTATTAAGTTTGCATACAAGGTCTTCATTTTCTTTAACAACAAAGTCTTCCGGTTACTTCATGTAGATTTCTTTGTCCAAATCACTATGAAAAAAATTATCTTCACATCCATTTGCTCAATCTCCAGATCAAGAGAAGCTGCTAATCCAAGTACAGTACGAATGGATGACATCCTCACTATAGGAGAAAAAATCTTCTCAAAATCAACACCTTTTCTCT
Source organism: Arachis ipaensis (assembly GCF_000816755.2). Classification (NCBI taxonomy): domain Eukaryota; kingdom Viridiplantae; phylum Streptophyta; class Magnoliopsida; order Fabales; family Fabaceae; genus Arachis; species Arachis ipaensis. The sequence goes on along the minus strand of NC_029787.2, from coordinate 513,566 downwards.
GGCTAAAGCCTTTAACAACCAATCCACCTTTATATCGAGGTTTAAAATTGTGTTCTTCATTCTTGATTCGAAATATCCATTTGTTCTTTAAAGTTTTCATATCCTTAGGTAGCTTCACTAACTCATAAGTATCATTTTTAAGTAAGGAGTTTATTTTTTTGTATAGTTTCAAGTCATTAAACTTTGCTTCCATCTTCAATAGCCTCTCCGTAACATTCAGGTTCTTCCATATTTGTCAACAAAACAAAATAAACTCATGTGTAAAATACCTTGATGAATGCTTTCGCTCTCTTGTAGATCTTCTGAGTGTATTTGCAGGGATTTTTAAAGTTGGTTATTCATCATGATCATCATCACTAACTTCATGATGTGTCAGATCAACTGTTTCATCTTCACTTGCACCTGTATCATACTTATTATTGTGAGCTTCAATTTTACCATCTTTCACCATAGGCGTAGAGAAAATAATATCCAAGTTAGAAAAATCATCCCTAGATTGAACCATTAACTTCTCTGCATTATCAATATCCTTCAATGTTTGCTCTTTAACAAAGACAATATCTATACTTTGAATCACCTTTTTGTTAATAGGATCATAAAAACCTGTAACCAAACTCATTCATGCCATAGCTAATAAAAATACACTGCCTAATCTTTACATCAAGAGTGATCATAATTAGGGCCATTAAAAATGATCATTCTACTAATATTAATATTAGCCTCCATTGTCCATAGAATCACAATTCTAGAAAAATACCAACAAGCTCTGATACCAATATGAAAGAGCTTAGCAGCAAAAGCAACATAAATATTCAACACAAAAATAATATGGAAGCACTCATAAAATAATATGGCAGCAACTATGAGTAAGGAAATATATCAAGTAAAGCAAAAACAAGAACACACCGATATTTTAACATGAAAATCCCTCAATGTGAGAGGTAAAAATCACAAATCGTCCAAACCAATAAAATAGTTCTACTATAATCAAATATGGGATACAAGAGAATTTCAAATAAAACATAAATCGTGCATACAATCAGCCAAAACACCAAAATACCAAAACTTACAAATGAGTAACAAGAAGATGAAAAATATCCAAAATCATTGTTCGAAGTTAATTTCTCCCACTACAGACCTTCAATCAACATCTCCATTGTCTAGAATGACGAACAAAATGAGATGAACCTGCAATCCAAATTTCAATATGATCCAACGGTGAACGAATGAGAACTGCTGTTTAAAATCTGCTATTCTGCATAAAAATGAGATTTTGTTTTTCCTTCTTCTCTCACACTCTTGTGGATACTCTCTTTTACTCTCAATGACCCCCCAAAATTCATTAGGTTAGTTGTAAAAGGATGTAAAAAGACATTCCAAAAAATTTAAACTTAAATCTCACGTAAAAGAAAAATAAGCGAATATATACATAATGAAATTCTTATTATTAATTTGTTATCTTATTACAAAGACAATATTTTAATTGTATATAAATTTAAATTTTAAATTTGTACAAGATCTTAACTATACTTTAAATAATAACTAAAATTTATATTTGATGTAAGATTTAAATTTATAATAGAATAAAATTTAAATTTTAAATAGAACAAATTTTTATAAAAAAAAATTTAATTTAGTGTCAAGTTGAACTATATCTAAACCTAAAT
>NC_029787.2:506611-511874 GCF_000816755.2 Arachis ipaensis | reverse complement strand
ATTTATATTTATTTTATATTATTTAAATAAAATTATAAATACAAAAATAAATAAATAAAATTACTTTATTATTTTTACTGTTTGATATATTGAAATTCTTTAATTATATTAGAGGAATCACTCTTTTATTATAGAAAAAAGTATTAAATTGATCTTCTACGTTTGGGCATAATTCTGTTTTGGTCCTTAAAGTTTAAAGTGTCCTATTTGAATTCAAAATAGTTTCATTTAACTTCAATGTAGTCTCACTATGATGTCAAAGTTAAATAATTAGAATGTCCTACATGACAGTATTATAAAAACAAGATCGATAATTTGAAGAACAAGTACAAACTCCAGAGATACAAAATCAATCGTGGATGCATCAATACTTTTATTTATCATTTTTTTCAATTTAAATGAAATATTTTCTATATAATTAAGGAGAATGATAAATAAATGTATTGATGTACCACAGTTAATTTTGTACCTTTGGAGCTTGTACTTATTATCTAAGATTATCAAACTTGTTTTTGTACTGCTGTCATATAAGACATTCAGTAAATTATTTAACTTTGACCTTATGATGGAACTAATTTGAAGCTAAATAAAACTTTTTTAAATTTAAATAGAACACTTTAAACCTTAAAGACCAAAATAGAATTACAGGCCAATTTAATACTTTATCCTTTATTATATATATAACCTTTTTTTTTTTCAAATAAGAGAGATGGAGAATATCCATACTCCAAAGTATGAGGGACAATCTCACAAAATAGACCATTTACCATCTTCTAATTTTTATACTTGATACAAGCACATCCTAAAATTGAAGGTCTTTCACAGAAAAACCAACATTGTTGTTAGATTTGCATTCATTGCTTGCATGAGAATGTGAGATTATTACTAGATTTCATTAACAAATTAATTATCAATACATAACCTCAACATGCTAAAAAGTAAAAACTGGAGCTTAAAATGCAAGGGCAGATTAGTAATAAACAATAATCAGAATCGTGTCTGGTTTGGGCTCGGCGAGTGAGTGCTCCGCTGGCCGCAGTGAAGACATCCGAGATTTGGGATACAGAATCGAAAACCCTCCGAAAGCCCTTCCTTTCTTCAGCGATGATCATGGACTTTCAAGTCGTTGTTCTCGCCGGCGGGGTCTCCAAGAAACTCCTCCCTCTCGTTTCCAAGGTACTCTCTCTCTCTCTCTGCTTCTTCGGAGGATGAAAAATTGCCGCTATCGGAGAATGCTTCCAAGTAAACCCTATTTTCGGACGTCTAAATGTGTAGTTGAAACATTTCTTTTCGTCTCGTTTCGTTTCGCAGGAGATTCCGAACGCCTTGCTTCCGGTGGCGAACCGGCCTGTTATCTCTTACGTGCTCGAGCTATTGGAGCTTAGCAACCTCAAAGATCTCATTGTGGTAATGTGCTAATTACTCTAATTTTGCTTAGCTAGTCTATCGTTTTCATTTGTAATTCTTCTAACTGATAGTGATAGATGCATAGGTTATAGTACTGATTGATAATTAGCGATTGTCGTGAATTGGCAATGGAATTTTCAGCTGAGAGTTAATTGCTGATGCTGTTTTGATGAGTAGGTAGTCGAAGGCGAAGATGCTGCTCTTAATGTTGGGGGCTGGATATCGGCGGCTTATGCTGATCGCCTCCATGTCGAGGTAACTACTCTATTTTGTGCCTATGCCGTATGACAGGATTAGGGCAGTATTATGATCAATCATTTAAGGGAACAACGGTTTTTTTCTCTTCCTATATAGAGTATTGTTTTTCTCTCATTACAATGCTATAATATTGTTTTATTTCGGTAACCAATGGCACCTAGTGAGTTAAGATTTGGATGCTGTTGTTGTGTAAAGCCTAATTAGAGGATAGTGATCTCTGTGTCTGATTCCAAGACTTGATTGAAAAAGGAATTATATCTGACTGAATCAAACTTAGAACATAACTAAATAAATAAATAGTTTGAAGACTTGAAAGGTGGGAAGTACAAGGGCTATAATGTTGACTATTATTATGTTATTTTATCACTTTTCATGATCAAATTTATGAATTTTTATTGTAAAAAACTCACCTGCAACATTTAACATATCCTGCTAAGAAGATTCTATAATTATGGAATTTTTTTGGGTGCCAAAGGTCGTTAGCTCTATATATATCCCAGTAGTGAATATACTCATTCCGTATAAGTGCTATATGTGTGAATTATTTTTATTTTATTTATTTTTTGGTGTGTGTTTGAAAATGTCCCAGGTTGCTGCAGTTCCCGAGGATGTAGGAACTGCTGGTGCTATTCGAGCGATTGCACACCACCTAACTGCTAAGGACATATTGGTGAATAACCGAATATCCCTATCCCTTGTAGTCTTAACTCTGACATCTAAACAAAATTGTTGAATTATTGTCTTGTTTTCTCTGCAGGTTGTCAGTGGTGATCTTGTTTCTGATGTGCCACTTGGTGCAGTTGCAGCTACTCATAGGCGGCATGATGCTGTTGTCACTGCTATGCTTTGTTCTGCTCCTGTAAGTGGGCCTTCAGAGTCAGGATCCTCTGGTGGGAAAGACAAAACCAAGAAACCTGGCCGCTATAACTTGATAGGATTGGATCCCACACAACAGTTCTTACTTCACATAGCAACTGGTAAGATATCAAGCTTTTCCTTATAGATGGCACTATACCTTTATGTGTTTTAATGTAAAAGCTGCAACTCTTTTCAGGAGCTGAAGTTGAAAAAGATCTCCGAGTTCAGAAGAGCATACTCCGTGCAGCTGGCGAGGTATTTTTATCTTCCTTGAATTTGAACCTTCCTAGTTCCTACTACCTATAACTTCTCTGATATAAGAGACTCTTCTTCTTTAACTGTGGGAATTCAGTGTTTCTAAAACATAACTTGAAACCACATGTTTCTTCTATTTATACTTATTGCATATCTTTTTCTGCACATTTATTTTATTTTCTATCTGCTCAGGCCTCGGAGGTGAAAGTTTTTATTATGCTTGTATTCAGAAATGCACAGATGTTTTAACTGGTAGAAAAAACATTTTTTAATGGAACTATGAGTGTGCTATCTGAATAGTAGAAAATTAAATGGAAGACTTTATGCCCTTATCCTTATTTATTTAATTTTCTGTTTTTTTTATCTTTCATGCAGATAGAAATCAGAGCTGATTTAATGGATGCTCACTTGTATGCATTCAAAAGGTATGTTTATTTAATTTTCAGCTTCTATCTATATTCTATGTTGTATATTATAAATGATTTGCTTGTATCTTAAATACATATTTTTCTTGCAGATCAATTTTACAAGAAGTTTTAGATCAAAAGGGTACATTTCATAGCCTAAAACATGATGTATTGCCATATCTTGTCCGAAGCCAACTGGTTAGTTGTTTAAGGTTTGCATAGATGTAGTTTAAATTTTTTTGTGGGATTTTAACCTAATTCAAAATTTTGAAATGAGAGGTAGAAATCAGAAGCATTACTGAATGGCGTAGCACAAGTAGAAGAAAATGGAACCGAGAAGATTATTGCTCAAAGCAATCAACAAATGTTATCACAAATACTTGCTAATGCATCTGAGCGGACGTTTCATCAACGATATGCTTTGAGTCCTAATGGCACTTCTTTCAGAAAAACTCATAAATGTTGTGTTTATATTGCCGGAAGCAACAGGTATTGTGCTCGCTTGAATTCTATACAAGCATACAGCGATATAAATCGAGATGTAAGTTTGTCATATTAATTATGTTGTTTATCAAGCACTTGATATTGTCTTGCATTTTACTTTGTGTACATTCAACTTTATTGGGTTATATTTATTTTTAATGTGACAGGTGATAGGAGAAGCTAATCATTTGTCAGGGTATTCATTCTCTGCTCAAAATAACATTATCCATCCTTCAGCAGAGCTTGGAGCAAAAACAACTGTAAGTTAATTAAGCACAGTGCAAAGTTCAAGTTCAAGTGCAACTGGTTTATGTATTTGTACAGTAACACTGCTATCTGATATACAGTATTCTGCATTGCTTTTACTTTCCCATCTTAAAGTTCATATGCTCTTGATTTGTTTTAGGTAGGACCACATTGTATGCTTGGGGAAGGTTCACAGATGGGTGACAAATGCAGTGTGAAACGGTCTGTCATTGGCCGTCACTGCAGGATAGGTGCAAATGTTAAGGTGGGACGATATGTGTGTGATTCTCTCTAATCCTCATTGATCAGCAACGCTGGCTTGCATCTAACTCGGGTGATGTATTTACTATGTAAAAGTAGTTTATAGTAATTCCCTCATTTTTCGCTATTATGGTTGCAGGTTGTTAATTCAATAGTTATGAATCATGTTACCATTGGTGACGGTTGTTCAATCCAAGGTTCAGTTATCTGCAGCAACGTACAGCTACAAGAACGTGCCGTACTAAAAGATTGTCAAGTAATTCACTTCTCTTGTTTTTTGAGTAATATCTTAATCAGTCTCCAGAAATTTAGTTAGAAATTTTAGTTCCCAACAAATTTTAATTACCAAATTGGTTTCCAACTTTTTATTTTTAGACAAATCAGTCTCACGTTATACTCTGCCAAAATGTTTAGGCAAATCAGTCTTCATCGTTGTTTAATAAAGATATGACGGTCTCTAAGACATTTTTAAAATTCTCAGATCAGTCATTTCATGTAGATGAATAATTTGATTTGTGGACTAATTTGTCCATAAAATAAAAATTTGAGGACTAATTTGAGATATTACTTATTTTTATGGTTGCAATGTGAACTGGACCTTGATGTTGCCGGTGTTGCAGGTCGGAGCAGGTTTTGTGGTTGCTGCTGGTAGTGAGTGCAAAGGGGAGGTCTTAGCTAAGAAATGAAATAGAGGTTATAATCCAGGTTGGGGTAATACGTAAGACAGTGACATCTATCCACTTCAGTTCGGTATAGGTTTGAAGCAAAATTTTGTGCTTGACTGGCAGTACAATTTGATGATGAGATATTGGCAGGGGAAAGAAATCTTAAATGTTTCGAATTTGTATTTCTGTCCTTTGCTTTTTCATTCTGTCACAAGTTTAGAAATGGCTTCAGTTGGTGTTGAGTATCTATTTGTGTAAATGACTACCCATTGTTTCCTTGTCATCAAAGTCTTGTGAATGAATTTACAGGAGGCATACGGTTGGTGTCGCATTGCGGTACTAAAGCACTATGAACCAACACCAGCACCTCCTTCTGTATTTGGCCAAATTTTGGGTCACATTTTTCTTTTATTCTTCCCTCCC
>NC_029787.2:505808-506550 GCF_000816755.2 Arachis ipaensis | reverse complement strand
CCCCCTCTTCTCTTTTTTTCCCTTTTTTTTTCCTTTCCCTCGCTTTAGGATATATCAGTAATGATAACGTTGGTGATGAATTTCTATTTTCATTTGATGTTTACTTTATGCCAATTCAGAGTTCAGAGTTCGTAGTTCAGTATGGATGATTCCTCATACCTTGGGGGATATTAATTGAACGGAGTCGCGTTGAAGCCATAAACGCAACGCATCCTATTGGTTGTCAACGTTGTGCTGATTCTATATTTCTGTAATGGAAAAGTCAAGCGCCAGTAATTTTGTTAAATTCTGGCCAGCATGTAACCAGCAAAGAAAAGTGTGCCATTGGATGAAATCTCACACCAATCTCACACCATTAAAACTATCATTGATGGCTATAAATTATATCTTTCCAATAGTTTTTTTTGGATCTTTTTAGTTTAAACTTTACACGTGTTCATGAATTTAACTGCATAATAATTTTGACAAGACTCCGGAGGTTGAGGTGTTAGAAATTTTATGAGTCGATCCTTGATTTAGTTACATGTCAATTCAGTATATGTAATGCTAGACACGTGGTTCACTCTCAAGAATGGACAATGGAAATTCCGTTGAGTTGTTGTGTTCGCTTGTTGGACACATTTTGGATATGATATTTATTAACAGTTGTTTGACACGCGTGTCTGTTGTGTTCAATCGTGTCTTAATAAAAAATAAAAAAATTTTTTTTGGACACGTTTGAACACACTTAAATACCATCACG
>NC_029787.2:487534-504844 GCF_000816755.2 Arachis ipaensis | reverse complement strand
AGCGTATCCAATCTTATTCTTAACATATATTCTTGAAATAAATTTAGATATAGTATATATTATTATTTATTAAAACAAAAAGATATTTTAAATATTTGATATAATTAAAATAAGACATTAAAAGTAATTAAAAAATTTAATTTATATTTTAATATCAATAAAATATCAAAATATCATTACAATTTATTTAAAAAATATTTTATATTTTATATGTATGCGTATCTTTGTGTCTTATAAGATTTTAAAATTTGCGTATTAATGTATCCCGTGATTATCGTCATTTTTGTCATGCATATTCGTTCCGGGATTATCGTCATGTGTCCTTTAATATTTTACTAATAAACTTAGTAGATTTTTGATGAATTTTACGATTGATTTTTAGAAAGAAAATACCAAGTAAATTTTTTGAAAAAAATTTGGTGATAGACGTTAATTCTTTTATAATACCAAATAAACTACTGAAAAAAATTGAATTTATAGGTCACTAAAATTTTTTAATATGAAATAATTCATCCTAAAACTTTTGATTGATTTCCCATTTATTCTTTACCAAAGGGGTATTAGAATAATGCTTATTGCGTACTTATTATCTATAAATTCACTAGTATACAAATGCATTTTTCTGAGTACATTGCATATTCTTTCTTCACTTAATAAGTTCCATTGGGCTTGAAAGGGAACTCGTTGCATAGCTCTGGTCTGTTGGGAACCAATGATGATGTCCCTAAAGTCTGCTATGAAGTGATAGCTCACGCTTCATTTGATCCCTCAGAACTCTCCTCAGTAGTTTGTTCGAAGCTGTTCGAGGAAACTCAGCCACAATTTTCACGGTGCTTACCTGTTTACGTAATACCAAGAGTGTCACTATTGTTAATTCATAACCGAATCATATTGATTTCCCTTCCCAGCTCAACAATAAACTAACTGCATTCTATTCATATTTGTAACTGTAATCGCCTAAAATCAATCATGAGTGTCAAACCTTAAACAAAGGATTAAGGTTGCTCTGAATGGCTTTAGAGAATTTCTTTTTCAGAGTTTCTACATCGGAACTGTATCCTTTCTTCAAAACTACAAATATAATAAGTTGTTCAGGGCCTCCACTTGCAGGAGCCACACTGATTGCAGCTGTCTCCATAATGCATTCATCGGCCCTGTCGCATACACGCTCAATTTCTACAGAACTTGTCTGCATATCATTACATTAACACACCATTCCAAGTAATTAAGAAGAACAGCCCTTCCAAGAATGCTAATATAAAGAACAGAAATGATCATGTGAGTTTTTAAGAATTTTCAGAGTGACCCTTCAATTACAAATTTACATAGTAGCTCACATTCTTATTAAGTTTATTCATGCCATAGTCATGGAAAGATACATCACTCTAACACCATAAATTTAATACCTTTATTCCACCAAGATTCATGGTGTCATCAGCTCTTCCTTGCACAACAAAATACCCACCAACAGTTCTCTTCACTATATCTCCATGTCTCCTAAGTACCTGCTAGTGAATCCATAGTTCAAATCATATTCCGTATAGGCTATTCCCCATTCCCAATTATTTTGAGTTTCCATTTGCAAACAAATAGTTGTTTTTATGCGAACATGTTCTTGAAATCTGATGGATTATGCTATTTTTTGGCATAGAAGAATAAATATTTTGAAATAGGATAAAGTACTATTTGGTTTCCAACGTTTGAGTCAAATTATAATCTGGCGCTAACATTTCAAATGTCTTATTTCTATCCCAAAAAATTTCAAACGGGTTCAATATTGTCCTATCATTAAATTTGACACGAATAATTAAAAGAAGTGGACGTTAACAACGTTATTGTTAAGTCATATCTTTTTTTGTATGTTAGAAAACCATAACGAAAACCTTCTTATGACACTTCTTGTCGATTTCCTTCTTGTAAAAAAAATCCCAAACCCTATCAATCAATCATCAACGCTCCAGAATCAAAGGAAAAATCTTTTACATTGGTGATCGTTGGTGGATCGATTTTATTTATGTACCGAAACCAAACATTATTGCCTTTTCAATATGCTAATTGTTCCTGTCAAATTTAATTGTGGGACAACATTAAACATGTTTGAAACTTTTTAAGACTGAATTAGGACGTTTAAAATATTAGATACCAAATTAGGATTCAGTCCAAACGTTGGAACCAAAATAATACTTTACCCCTTTCAAGATAGCTGCATCCAAAGGTGAAAACATTCATTGCAGCAGCACTAAGTATATTAACTGAAGCACGTACCTTTCCTTTGTAAATAGGCATTCCCTTAAAGTACACTTCATCATGATCAGCATTAAGCAATCTTTCAGTTGCTCCCATAATGTGAGGGAATAAGGCCACTTCACCAACACAAGGTACATCCTCTGGCTGTTATGTTTGTTAAAGATATAAAAAGGATAAGAAAAATATTTTGAAGAAAAGAACACTAATCCCAAAGATAACATTTTACACAAAGGTATTAGCATGATTGTTTGCAGTGTCAACTTGGAGCAAAATCATGTTATAAGGAAGAAAAATGTACTGACATAAGGATCTCCATTTCCATCAAGGATGACAAAGCCAGCTGTCATTGATGGTGTGCTAAATGTCGCAAAAGCTTGCGGCTGCAGTAAGCTTCCCATGACGTAACCAGATGCAAGCTCAGAACCACCACAAGTTTCGATGATTGGCTTGTAGTAAGATTTTGAGGAAAGCCAAAGGTCATCATCAACATTTGAGGTTTCTCCAGTGGAACAAAATGTTCTGCATATAACCACAGTTTTTCAGTTCATTTTTCATATCAATTGCTTGATTAATTTAGGCTTATGATAGAGACTACTTTATCTTTGTCCAATCCAAGCCTTCCATACATCGCGTATTCTTCCAAGCTTTTACTATGCTTGGAACTGTTCCCAAATGGGTAACACCTGCATCCTACACAACTATAGTTAAATGAATAAAGGGTTTTACATTGCAATTAAACTCTAAATTATTATTGTGTTTGGAAGAATCACCTGAACAAATTTTCCAAAACCACGGCCAAGAGGAGAACCATGGTAGAGAGCAAGAGTTGTGCCAGTTAGAAAACATGAATATAATAGAGTTGGTCCCATAACCCATCCTAAATTTGTAGGCCAGCAATAGACATCTCCGGCTTGAATATCAATGCAAGCCCATCCATCAGCAGCGCTACGTATTGGCGAAAGATGAGTCCAAGGAATAGCTTTTGGCTCCCCTGTGAAGGCAAGAAATATATATAAACAGAAGATCATCATAATGGTAAATAATCACTAATCGATGTTATTCAATTGAGAATATTTACCTGTGGTTCCAGATGAGAAAAGTATGTTAGTGACAGAATCAATTGATTGATATACCGGAGAGTAGTGTGGTGATCTGCTATGAATACACAAGAGAAACAATTCAACTTCTCACCTTTCTGATTTTAGTTGGGAAAACTGATTGTTAAGCAAACTCTAATGCACATTACCTTGGATGCTTCCTTCCAAAAGAGAGAAAAGCCTTCCATGATATGTCTTGTTCTCTTAATTGTACTCCTACATCGTCACCTATCACAGGTAGCACAATAACTTTACTTGCGCCTGCTTCCACGACTCGACTGCAAGGACCAAGGAGAACTAGTTTATGAGTGTAGCCATTAATTTGTAAAAAGAACAACCACCTTAATTTTCTTCATAAATTCAAGCATTAGTACAAGGAAGCTTGAGATTTCTCATTTCACAGGTTGTGAAGCAATCCAGTCTAAGGGGCATTCATGTTGCATTAAGCATCAATTGAATTGCAATCATCTATATTTAAAACATTGGCCAAAGAAGGGAAATAGTACAGTCATTCCAAAATATACGCTCACAAATACATTGTCAATTGTACCAGAAATAAAATACATCAGAAATAACCCTGTGGATACTAGTGGTTTAGACCAAAAGATGATTCTTTCAATGTTGCAACAACTATAAAGCCAACAAATGTTTACCTGTACAGAGGGAATTTCCTGCCACCTCGAGATATGAAATCCTGAAAACAAATTCAAGCTGACAAAGTCAAGGACCAACTCTTCTTAATGCTTATGCTATTAGATGAAGACTCACAAATGATTTTATATCAACAGCAGGCCAGTAAAAAGGATTACCTGTGTGAATATACCCTTTGCCTTAGATATGTGCAGGCGAGTTGCGATTTCTTTTGGTGCAAAGCTATCAGCAATTGAGACTACAACACATCCTGCGAGAACAATGGCCAAATATATAATGACAGCACTGGCTGTCATTTGCATGTCAATTGCAATTGCATCTCCCTTTGAGAACGTGGCTTCAATTGCATTGGCTACCAGCCTGAAATAAAATGAAAAAAACACATTAGAAAAGAGAAAACAGATTGAAAACTACTTCAAGTGGGGAAGAGAAAAATCAGAACAAAAGCGTGAGATACAACTAGGAAAAGAATAATAGCAGCATGATAAGTGAGGTAATCATAAGAGCATACGCTACTTGCTGTCGAAGTTGTTTGAGTGTGATATGATTCACCTCGGTATCATCAAATCCTTCATCCCTCCAGACAATGGCTAAACTGTCATCTGGTTTGTAGGGGCGTGTGCTCGGCTGCAAGCAGCAATCAGCAATATTCAAGACAGCTCCGGGAAGCCAAGTTCCTCCAGGCTTTGAGGGATCAGAAGTATCCAAAATGCACCTTGGAGCTTTAATGAATGAAACTGAGAGTTCTTTAAGAACAATGGACCAATACTCCTGCAGCAATAACAGGACACGTAATCAATCAAATGACCTAAATCAAGAGGGGGAGTGTTTGAGTGTTAGAACTTGCCTGAGGGTGTTCAACAGAGAATTTGTGAAAGAGACGGAAACTAGTAATGGGGTCTTTATAGGAATCTCCCAAGAGCTTAGGACCATATGTTTCCATGAGGCGACCCAAGTTGGTGCGTCTGGCCTGCTTCCTGGAATCAAAATTCAACAATGAAGATTGAACAGTGACAGATACATACTATAGAGATACAGTTAAGAGTACTTACAAAGAAGGGAACCAATATAGAGGAGGATCAGCATCATCGGAAGCATGGGAAGAAGAGTGATAGAGAGAGTAATAAACAAGTTGGTGGAGTGAATGAGGGTGAGATGGCTTCAGCACTCTCCGAGTCACAATTTGGCGCCAGATATCTGTAGATGAAACACAAAGGGACACAATTTCCCTCAAAACACCGTCAAATTGAATGGCTTCTGCCAGTGATAACCCTGCGTCCACAAAGTCCTTCACTTGCAACTCCCTTATGGTCTTTGCCATTTCCAGTTTCCAAGTCACAAGCAAGATTCAGCGCTGGTGTATTCTGTTAAGTTCTCAAAAGGGAAAAAGAAATGACTAAGAAAAGAAGTAGTTGGTGGAGAGGGGTAGTTGGTGACTAATGATTTCCGAATGAGGTGAACGGTGAACCACGTGATGCTTTACACCTAACCCCAACCCCTTAAACCCCGAATTCATATATGGGGTTGCCCGCAGACACCCAATTTCAGATTTGAATTCCATTAATTACGTTATTACTTTGGAGCTCAACTGTAACGTCAATTTTGTCAAACTACATTTAATTATAAATAATTATTTACATCCATAGTTCTAATTCTAAAAGATGTTTTATTAGTATAATCAATCCCATTAAGTTTTGTTTGTCTTAATACAAAACTTTTTATTAGGTACTCTAATTCTTTAATATATAGTATGCAACTTAAAAAGTCGGTAGAAAAAAGAAACGTGCAGTACAGGCGTACAGCTTCCAAATAGCCGCCATTTTTATTTATGGTAAAAACTTAGGTAAGTGACTTCACGTGAAGTTGATACTTGAGAGTCGTTAGATGAAAATTTAGTCAAATCACTTAAATTTTTTAACGGCTCTTAGATATCAATTTCGCGTAAATTCGACTGCAGTTGAGTTTACCATAACATAGTTATATTAAAATTTACTCTTTTTTTTATTTACTTTAAAAAAATGATCTAAGAAATCAAAAGTAAAAATCTTGTTAACAATGTTATAAAAAAATTTAAATAGAAAATAGAAAGTAAATGTAATCTTTTTAAGTTTCATATTTATTTAATAAATTGAAAAAAAATTTATTTTTCATCCTCTCAATTAATATCCTTTAGTATACTTTTTAACTAAATCTTACTATTGATAAATTCCAGTAGTATACAAACTATGCATTCTTCCATGAGGACATTGAATTTTCTTTATTCAATTAAACAGATTCTACGAGACTGAAAGTGACTGAATCTCGTTGCATGGCTCTGGTTTGTTGGAAACCAATGATGATGTTGCTAACACAAAGCAAAAAAGAGGGAATTTCTCTTAGGAATGATATTTTTTGTTATTAGGATTCCTTTTCACATACAAATTGGTGTTTTATTTTGGATTTTTATTCATTTGGGACTAACGGGGCTCGAACCCGCAGCTTCCACCTTGACAGGGCGGTGCTCTGACCAATTGAACTACAACCCCAGGAAAGGGGCATACAGCATAGAAATTCTTATGCTTTTATTCAAACTTTTTGTTTTTATTATTTTAAATTATAGAATCAACGGCCCTTCACAACTCAAGAATATGGATCCATATGCCAGCCAATATTACTTTTTGCATGGCAATAAACTATCTGCATTCTATTCATATTTGTAACTGTAATTGCTTAAAATCAATCATGAGTGTCAAACCTTAAACAAAGGATTAAGGTTGCTCTGAATGGCTTTAGAGAATTTCTTTTTCAGAGCTTCTACATCGGAACTGTATCCTTTCTTCAAAACTACAAATATAACAAGTTGTTCAGAGCCTCCACTTGCAGGAGTGACACTGATTGCAGCTGTCTCCATAATGCATTCATCGGCCCTGTCGCATACACGCTCAATTTCTACAGAACTTGTCTGCATATCATTACATTAACACAACATTCCAAGTGATTAACAAGAACAGCCCTTCCAAGAATGCTAATGTAAAGAACAGAAATGATCATGTGAGTTTTTAAGAATTTTCAGAGTGACCCTTCAATTACAAATTTACATAGTAGTTCACATTCTTATTAAGTTTATGCATGCCATAGTCATGGAAAGATATAGCACTCTTACGCTATAAATTTAATACCTTTATTCCACCAAGATTCATGGTGTCATCAGCTCTTCCTTGCACAAGAAAATACCCACCAACAGTTCTCTTCACTATATCTCTATGTCTCCTAAGTACCTGCTAATAAACCCATTCCGAATAGACTATTCTCCTTCCCAATATTTCCAGAATTTCCATTTGCAAACAAGCAATTATGTATGCAAACATATTCTTGAAATATGATGGATTATGTTATTTTTTGGGTTTGAAGAACACATATTTCACTATAGCTGTATCTCAAAGTGAAAACATTCATTGCAGCGGCACTAAGTATATTATTAACTGAAGCATATACCTTTCCTTTGTAAATAGGCATTGGAAGAAGATTGATAGAGAGAGTAATAAACAAGTTGATGCAACGAATGAGGCTGCGATGGCTTCAGCACTCTCCGAGTCACAATTTGGAACCAGATATCTGTAAAGGAAACACAAAGGGAGAGAATTTCCCTCAAAACAGCATCAAATTCAATGGCTTCTGCCACTGATAAGCCTGCGTTCACAACGTCACGAACTCCCAGATCCCTTATGCTCTTTCCCCTTTCCACTCTCCTTCTTGCAAGCAAGCTTCGGCATTGTTCTATTCTGTAATGTTGTTCTTAAAAGGGAAAAAGAATGACTAAGAAATGTAGTAATTCATAGAGAGTAGTTGTTGACAAGTGAGTGTAGAATGAGTTGTAGTCTCAATGATGACCACGTGATGCTAAAGACATTTTTCTCTTATGTTAGGCAGCAGTTTACTACCTTAATTGAAAGTTAAACTTTTAATGTATAGTGGCGGGTGGCTTGAAGATGTGGTCATTTGGAGGGCTGAAGGAAAGGGACATGTTGTCAAATTCTCAAAAATAAATATTCTAATCAGTGAACAGAAAATACATTGAAGAAACAAAAATCTTGCTAACAAATACTCGAAAGGAACTCTTCAAAGATACTAAAATAGAAAATTTAAATAAAAAAATATAAATCAAATGTAAAGTCTTTAAGCTTTTTATGCATTAAATACATTAAAAAACCAAAGCTTTCCACTTTCATCCTCTTAACTAATCCTAAAGGCACTCTTTAACTTAATCCTATTACTTATCTTGCCATTTTTATAGTTTTGACAATACATTTAAATGGGATGATTGACTACCTTTTTCTGTTTGCCTAATGGACAGAGAACTATGAGACATTAATATTATGACAAATTCCGTTTTAAGTCCCAAACCTAATCTAACAGTGCAATAGTATGAGTTGGCTCAATATACCAGAGACACTGTTAATACATAACATTCCATATGTTGATTGAGCTTGACAAGTAGTAGAATTGATTGCGAATCACAAATTGAAAACATAGATTGAATTTGAGATAACAGCATCTTGCTTTATGTTATTACTGAAGCTTGTGAGAAGGAGATACAAGTATGAACTAGTATTCACATATAGACATAGTTGAACAACATGATACAAAAGAAGAAGTTAAAAAAAAGGCTTGAATAATTCACTTGGCAAATCGAGCAGTCCACTCTCCAGCAACAAGATCATGTTTTGCTTTGTTTTCCAAATACAAGTGAGCAATGCCAGGGACAACAGCGTTATCTGAAACAACCATTATCATAACTCTTAACTCTTAAGTAAATCCATTCCACATTATGGGGTTGAGAAGAGAGCGGAAGAACTTACAAGGGTCAGGATTTGTTAAAAGTGATCTAATTGCAGTGAGCACTTTGGTAATGGTTAGTGCTGGACTCCAACCATCCTTCAACATTCCGAGACTAACATGACCATCAGTGCCAACATTGCAGTGGTAAATGCGAGTTTTGAATACTACCTAAAACAG
Organism: Arachis ipaensis; assembly: GCF_000816755.2. Classification (NCBI taxonomy): domain Eukaryota; kingdom Viridiplantae; phylum Streptophyta; class Magnoliopsida; order Fabales; family Fabaceae; genus Arachis; species Arachis ipaensis. The sequence goes on along the minus strand of NC_029787.2, from coordinate 495,854 downwards.
TTAAAAGAATCCAAGGCAGGACTTACATATTAAATTACTCAGAACAAAATCAGTTTACACAGGATTAAGTATTCTAATTCTAGGAAACAAAACATCGTGAAGATGATCAATTAGGAGTACCTGGGGAGGGTTGAAGGGATAATCGGGAGGAAAGATGATGTCAAGGAAGAATATGCCACCTTGGTATGCAGTTCCTGTAGACAAGTGAAAGAGGGAGAGAGAGAGAGAGAGAGAGCATGTATGAATTTAAGATTTGAATGGTTGAAATGAAAGAAATTGAATTGAAATAGCATAACAAAGCATACCAGGGGGGCCAATGATGGTGGCGATCCAGTGATAGAGGTTGTCGCCCTTGGGGCCGGCGGAGCAGTGCGGAGGAGGGTCGTTGTTGAGCTCCACCATCTCCCTATGAATCCTCTTCCCCGATGCTGAGGCAGAAGTTGTCGGCGCCCATGAATACGTTGGTGCTGAGCTCGAAGAGGGTCTTCCTCCTCCCGATGATGTCTTCATCACTCAGAGTCAGAGTCAGGGTCACACACAGCTGCAATCGCTTATTGGCATAGGCGCCTTATCTTTGTTTTAGTTGCTGTTGAGTAGATATCACTTGTTACTACTCATCAGTCATCATGTTTTGATTGTTAATATTTATTTTGAGATAGTAATTTTGTTGTTTCAACTTACTATTTTACTATTAAAACATCAAATTAATATATATAGAGTAATTACTCAAATCAGTCCCGGGAATTTTAGAATCGGGCATTTTAGTCTCCAAGAAAAAGTAATACACTGATCAGTCCTCAAGGTTTTACTCCGGCAGACAAATCAGTCTCCAGTTCATTTTTCGGCAGAATAATTATCCAAATCAGTTCCCAAAGATTTAAAAAACGGACATTTTAGTCTCCAAGAAAAACTAATGTACAAATTAATCCCCAACGTTTCTCTCTGTTAGACATAATAGTCTCCCGTCTAAAAATAAATAAAATAAAATAATTATTATTATTAATTGCACAATAATATTGTACTATATTTTTTGTATTTTTTAGACAAAAATAATGATAAATTTATTTATTATTATTATTATTATTATTATTATTATTATTATTATTATTATTATTATTATTATTATTATTATTATTATTATTATTATTAAATAATTTATTATTATTATTATTATTATTATTATTATTATTATTATTATTATTATTATTATTTAGTGACATATATATATAAGAATTTAATGAATAAATTTATCATTATTTTTGTCTAAAAAATAAAAAAAATATAGTACAATATTATTGTGCAATTAATAATAATAATTATTTTATTTTATTTTATTTTTGGACGGGAGACTATTATGTCTAACAGAGAGAAACGTTGGGGATTGATTTGTACATTAGTTTTTCTTGAGGACTAAAATGTCCGTTTTTAAAATCCTTGGGGACTGATCTGAGTAATTACTCTGCCGGAAAATGAACTAGGGATTGATTTGTCTGTCGGAGTAAAACTTTGGGGACTAATCTGTGTATTAATTTTTCTTGGGGACTAAAATGTCCGATTCTAAAATCCTCGGGGACTGATTTGGGTAATTACTCATATATATAAAATATATTTTAATATTACTTTTTAATTTTTTAAATTATTATTTTTTTCCCAAAGATAGACAATATTTATTTTATCATATAAAATGAGTACATTGTTATGTTCTGGTCCATACTTGAACACCAATTAATTAGAGAGGAATTTTCCAAAATGCCCTTACATGAAAACATAATAACCTAACGGGAAAAAGGAAAAGTCAATATAAAATTACTTGCTGAACTAAAGAAAGCTAGTGAAAGAAATGAATATGTAGGGATTAGATTGCATGTCTGAACCAAAGAAGGCTATTGAAAGAAATTAGTGGAGTTTGTGCGTTTGATATTCTTAGTGGAGTTCATTAGTTTAAGCATACATTTGTTGAGGAGGAACATCCTTTCCTTCGAAGACTTTAGCGTTTCTTCCTTTCCAGATTGTCCAAGCTAGCATAGCCGCCAATGCTAATTCCTTCCTTCCTTGCAATTGTCGTCGTGCAAGCTCGCTCAATTTCGACCACCATCGCCACGGTTCTTGATTGTTGTTAACTGTTGATGCTGCGTTGAGGTTGGATAATTGCCAAGTCTGATTTGCAAATGGGCAGAGCACTAAACAGTGAAGAGCCGTCTCTCTTTCTCCTCCACACCTAGGGCACACGTCCTGTACATTGTGGAATCTGCTTTGGATGCACTGTCGAACCGGAATCCCATTGTGAAGTAGCCTCCAGATGAAGATCTTTACCTTCGGGGGCATTGCAGATCCCAGACCGAGTTCCAAATGTTCTTCTGGTTACAGACTTCAGGGAGCTGATTAATTGGAGGATGGAAGAAAAAGAAAGCTATTTGGTACCCCGATGCTACTGAGTAGTGGCCTGATTTCTCATTTGCCCAGGTAATCCTATCTTCTCCTTCATTAATTGTTGTTTGCAAAATGCTTGCTGCAATATCTGGATTAAAGATGGACTGAATTAATTATGCATCCCATGTTCTGTTTTGTTTAAGTAGCTGATTCACCCATGTAATATCTGAGCTTACATTCTGTTGTTGATAGACTGAGATAGGCCTGAAATTCCTAATCCAAGGGTCTTCAAAAATTTTGACTGAACCCCATCTCCCTATTTGCCACATTAAGCCTTTTTCAATCACTTTCCTTCCCTCCAATAAACTCCTTCAAGCTCAAGAGGGGTTTGATCCAGCGTCTGCTTTAAGAAAAGATGAATATTTAAAGTAACGGACTTTGTATATCTTGCTAACTAATGATTCCTGTTTAGTTGCTATTCTCCAACTTTGCTTGGCTAACATAGCTAAGTTGAAAGCTTTAAGATCCTTGATGCCTAACCCCCCTTGCTTCTTTGATTACGTAAAGTATTTATTTTGAATTTTGAGTACATCAATATTTATTTTTAAGAGCAATTTACCTATATAAAATAACTGCTGGAAACCTTTACCTGATTACAATGGTTACGTGCATGCCTTGTTTCAATTTCTATATAATCCGTGGGAGCTAACCACGGTTTCCAGATTACACATAAACCGTGCCTGGCAGCAAATGTTTACATGCAAGAAGAGCTCAACGTAAACCGTGGTAGGCAGCCACGGTTTACCCTTGGTGAATGCGAGATGGAAACCATTGGAAGCAACCACGGTTTATGAAGACAAATGTGCATAAAACATGGCTAGCAGCAACAGTTTATGAAAGGCTTCGAATGGGCATAAACCATTGTGAGCTCCCACGGTTTATGAGCTGAGAAAATCTATATATATGTGAGTGAGATTCAAGCTGCTGAGGAGAGATCATTATCACAATGTCAAGTGAGGAATAGAGTTTTCTTGTCTTAGTGCATTGCTCTGGGAAAATCAAAAGAAGCAAAAAAATGGTGTGAAGTTCACTGACAGAGAACCATTGAGTGTTTTCATCAGTTCATCAAACACTTTGTCAGATGTGAAGAATAGCATCTTGTAGAAGTTTGGGGTATTTGGAAGCAAGTGGGTGAAGAAGCTATTCTACAAGATTCCCATCGCAGTGGTCTCGACCGGTGTTAAGTATGATACGTTTGTGCTAGCAGCTGATGAAGATATTAGGGTTCTGTTTCATTGTGTTAGGAGTTTTCCGGAGGTCAGAATACACGAGTTGTTCGCGAAGTTGGAGGTTGGTGTCGATAGTTCTGGGGCATCAGCTCCAGTTCATAGTTCGACTGCCGCGGGCGGTGCGTCTAGTTCGATGCCTGCGGCCCGACCATCTGTTCCGTAGGTCGCATCCCCTTCCTTCCCGGCTGATTTAGAACGAACGGAGGCAGTTGGTTCTGTACCGTTGGAGAATCCTGGGGTCTGGCAGCAGGCATTTGAGGTGGATACAGGAGGTGGCATAATTCATGAAGATCAAGGCTTTGGGGAACCTGATCGAGTAGAGAATGCAATGCGGGACGATGACTCTGACCAGGAACCTGTAAATATCATTGGGGACAGTGATGATGACAGAGGTGCTAATCCACATGCACAACACGAGCCTTCAAGTTCTGGCACACAGCAGTACCCTCCACACTTCTCCACTCTAAACTTGGAGACTCTGGGTCAACAGGTGGACGGAGGTGCTACAATTGGGGGTTCTTCTATAGAATTTCAGGTTGGGCAATCGTTCCAGAATAAAGATGAAGCTGTTCTGAGTGTGAAGGACTATAGCATCCGTCGTGGATGGCAAAACAGAAGGCAGTCGCACAAATATATAGAGACTGGAAAGAGTCGTATGCCGAGTTGCCACGTTGGATGCTAGGGGTACGGTTGACCATGGCCGGGACATTGACTGTGTTGAAGACCTCTCCTGTTTGAGTTGGGGATCAGGTCGATGAGTCTACAGTGTACTTTCATCGTCTTTTCTGGACATTTTCACCCTGCATCGAGGCCTTCCGGCATTGCAAGCCGCTTGTGAGTATTGACGGTACCCACTTGTATGGCAAGTATGGAGGCACGTTACTGTTGGCGATTGCGCAGGATGGAAACTCGAACATCCACCCCATTGCCTTTGTCCTTGTGGAGGGAGAAAATGCGGAGTCATGGTCATTCTTCTTGTCCAACCTACGAACGCATGTGACGCCACAGGAGGGCATCCTTGTTATCTCTGACAGGCATAATGGCATCAAGACTGCTCTTGAGAATCCCGATAATGGTTGGCTGCCTCCACGTGCTTTTCGAGCGTACTGTATCCGTCATGTGGCAGCGAATTTTAGCCTTAGCTTCAAAGGTAAAGATGCAAGGAGGATGCTGGTGAATGCGGCCTATGCAAAAACTGAAGCAGAGTTCTATTATTGGTTTGACATCATGCGGACTGAGAATCCGGCCATGTGTGACTGGGCCAACCGGATGGAGTATGAAAAGTGGACCCAATACGAGGATAGCAGTAGACGATTCGGCCACATGACAACCAACATTAGTGAATGCGTGAATTCCGTGTTAAAGGGAACTCAGAACCTCTCGGTCACTTCGTTGGTTAAGTCTACTTATAGGAGGCTTGCTGAGCTATTTGTGCTCTGCGGACAAACAGCTGAGGCGCAACTTGGATCTGGCTATGAATTTTGTCAGGCGTTGGTGAAGGCTATTGAGAGGAACATAAGAGACTCAAGGTGCTTCACCGTCACGTTATACGACAGGCACCAATCGGAGTACACGGTGGCCGAGACGACACCGACTGGAAACTTCTCGCTAGGTAGCTATCGAGTTTCCCTTTAGGATCACACTTGCGATTGTGGCCACTTTCAGGTGCTCCATTATCCATGTTGTCACGCCATTGCATGTTGCGCCCACTCGTGCCTGAATTGGGCGTCATATGTTCACGAGGTGTATCGTATGGGTGAGGTGTTCAACGTTTACAAGCACGGGTTTGTTCCGCCTATCCCAGAAGGTCTATGGCCCCCATATGCTGGACCAACTGTCATACCTGAACCTAACATGAGGCGTGCAAGGGAAGGTCGTCTGAAGGCAACCAGGATCCGCGATAGCATGGATCAGTCTGCTGAGAACCAGCCGAAGCGCTGTGGCCTCTGCCGTCAGCTTGGGCATACGCGGAGGAACTGTGACCGGCGGAGACATACTGCTGGAGGTGATGCTTAGACGTTATGACGTTTATGGTGTCGTTGTTGTTCTCTAAGTTCTATTAGGAGGTCTTAATTTGAGTAATGTAAGGTTGGTTGAGTCAATGAATGTCGTTCCTTTGTTTAGTGTACTAAGTTCGTCTGTTTAAATCCTTTTATTTTAGATGTTTAATTGAATTACTTTGGTATCATTATGAATGCGCGTAATACTTGTGACAAGCTAGTTCGTAGCCGTAGATCATACAACATACATAAATATCACATACATAGCAAATAATATGCAACAGCAGTCTGGAACATAAAAACATAAACATGATGCTAAGAACATAATCTAACATAGTCCCAACACTATGAAAAAAGAACACATAACGAATCAGCATCCTCGATAGTGTCACTGTCATCCTCATCGAAATGACCAAGCAGGTGACCTCCGGTGCCACACAAAGGAGGACGCCTCACCCTCCTCGGTCTCTAGTCCGCCACTGGTGCGGATGGCTGTGGGGGAACGGCGCTGAATGCTGATGCTGGGGTCCCTCTTAACTGCTGAGAGGTACCTCCCACATCATAGGTGGGCTGATCCATCCCTGTTGCCACACTACCAACATCCTCATCAACAGCGTGCTGAGCACCGTGATCCTCAGCGGATGGTACTCTACCTCGAGCCCGTCCACTGACATCCCGCCCACCCTGTCGTCTGGCTCTACGTCGAGGAACACGATAATCCACAACACCTCCATCATCAGGACCAGCTAGGTTCTCATCCAAACGGTCGTCAAGCCATCGCCAATCTCGATCGGTGGTATGTGTGCCTATACGCCGACGCCGATCCACTCGCCTGTTATCGGTCTGTCAACAACCTGCACCCTTGGAGGTGCTTGTGACGACCCTCTGTGACGAGCCTCCTCCGTCAACAAAATTGGCCTCGGATCCTGAAATGCAACCTCTGGAGATAGGAATCTGTGGGCCACACGGCACCACCAGTCCAAGTACTCAGCTGACGGACCGGGGTCAGCTACTCGGTCGACCAGTATGACTGAATCAAAACGGTCCTCCCAATGCTGATGCCACTCCTGATAATATCTGGGGAACCATCGGTCTCCACCCCTTCCATCCTTCGCATGAAGCCAATCTATGTTCAGAGCAAACTGAGGGAGATGCTAAACCCCGCCGAACTGCGGCATCACCCTATCCACCTGGTGCCACTCAATCGCGGCAAACTATATCAGGCTAGTGACTGCCGTCCATAGCCTACGGTGCTCGTCGACTAGTATCTCTGGATGAACAACAGCAGTCACCTCGGGAGAAGAATAAGGCTCCCACACAAACTGTTTCGGAGAATGTAACGTTACTTAAAACCATAACTCTATACAGGAACAAGTACTTGTAAGAGCAATAACTAAACGACTCACATCATGGACATGCAATCTATCCAAGCAAAGGCGTGTAGCCATCACTCTTTGATCCACTGCATCGTTTCTCGGTAGATACTTAGCCCACCTACAAGTTTCATTCAAAGCATGTCAATACGGGTAACAACACATGTAATTGAACAAGTTATGGACCTAAAATAATATATCCGTACCTGGATGAAAGCGGAAACCCGAAGATATTGAAACCACTAGGTCTCAAACTCGAAAACCTCCAGAAAATCCAAGACTGTAGAAGCTGAAGTGGCCCCGCCAAGTTAACAACGTTTCTGTTTGTCCCACGACAAAGACATCTATACAACCAGGCCAGTGCCACCGAGCCCCAGCTATATCTACCCAAGTCGTCCAACGATGCCAAGTAAGGCAACCAGCGAAGGTGGACCCGGTTTGCGTTCTTGTCCGCAAACAGCTGAGATGACAACAACATCAGAATATAGGCACGCGCGTATATACGCACGATCTCGTCAGTAGCATCTGCTGGAAGCACCCGAAACCGCTCATGGAACCATGTGTAGCACACTGTCATCTGCTTGACTTTATTCTGCGGAGGTAACTCCCCAAACAACTCGCGGAACCACACCCATGCCGGTCTTCCGTTTTCCATCAGATTCTCAAATTCAGTCAGGCACCCACTCACGGGCTCCCCATCGATCGGCAAACCCAGCTGATAGGCCACTCTTGCAAAGTGATAGTGCACTCCCCAAAGGGCATATGAAAGGTGTGGGTCTCAGGACGCCACCTCTCAATGAATGCGCTAAGTAGAGGCTCATCAACCCAGAACCACTGACTGTTCAGCCTAGCCAAGTGATACAAACCCGCGGTCTCCAGATACGGTATAATCCAGTCGTGTAAAGGCATATTCTGTTGTCTCCTGACACATCTAATAACCCTAGTAGGCTGCAAAAATATGCATAAGAAAATCCTCAACATATTTTCTATGTACTCTAATGATGACAATAGTTCTAATAACAACAATAATAACAAAGCTAACAATACCAACAATAATCACAAAAGTAACAACAACAATAATAATACTAACAACTCCCAATAATAACAATAATAATAATAACCATAATAACAATAACGATAATAATAGTAACGATAATACTAACAAGTCACATTACTAATAATAGTAATAATAATAATAATTATAAAAATAATCAAAATTAAAAAGTCACAACTAAAATAATAATAATAATATTTATAATAATATTAATAATGATAACAACAATACTAG
>NC_029787.2:482624-487512 GCF_000816755.2 Arachis ipaensis | reverse complement strand
GGCACCAATTATTGAAATAATAATAATAATAATAATAATAATAATAATAATAATAATAATAATAATAAAGTTATTTAACTAACCTCTTGATCGATAAATCCAGCCACATGCGCAACGCTATTTAACCGGTACATACAAGATTCGTCTTCCATTTGTCCACCGCTCAACTGGTTCAAAACTTCAAACCGGCCCCCTAAACCACAAAGCTCTCTGGATTCTCTGTCAGCCACCCAACTTCACAAAATTTTCAATGCTCAAATATGATCGACCCTCACCACCCACGGTTTATGTGTTGCATTCTCCAAAGTAAACTGTGGCTGCCTCCCACGGTTTACGTTCAGCTGTCCTTGCATGTAAACCTTTGCCGCCAGGCACGTTTATGTGTAATCGGAAAATCGTGGTTAGCTCCCACGGATTATATAGAAATTAAAATAAGACATGCACGTAACCATTTTTTAATTGTTGTAATCAGGTAAAGATTTCAAGCATTTATTTTATATAGGTAAATTGTTCTATTTTTAAATTAGATTTTTTTTTTAAACTATTTTGTATTAGATGATATTATTTTTTTAAAGTTTTTTAAATTGTTGATTTTGTAAAATATTGTATTTAAAATTTGAGTACATGAATATTTATTAATTTTTTTTATTTTTAATTAGTTCTATGTTGATTAATATTTTTTATTAATTATTAGATTGACATATAATATTAAAGATGTGGTAAGATAAGAATATTTATTAATTGATTTTTTAAGTAACTGGTTCAGGTTTTTTTTTTCTCATGGTCAATGTTTTTCTCTTTTTTCATTCATTGAAAATTTTTAAAATGAGAAACAGAAAACTAAAAAGCTTTATGTACTCCTTATGTATTCCTACTATAATTAATCATTATCAATATTAAACTAATAGAAAAAATAATCTAAATAACAAAAATAAACATATTAAAATACAATAAATAAAATTGTTAATTCAATATTTACTAATAGATAAATACTAGAAGAAAAAAATATTGCATAAATAATAGAAAATGAGAATATACAGACTAATTTAGATAACCAAAATAAAATAAAATAAATAAAAAAAAGAAGATATAGAATTTCACCTTTTGTTTAGTGGTATAAAAATAATATATATAATAATATAATAAAAAGAATCACCACCATTAACTTATTAAATTTGAATAATATTAAACGAGAATTAAAAAGCAAAGAAAAATGATAAATTCAAAGATTTTTTTTTCCTTTATTTCTTTATATAGTGTTTTACTTTAAGTAATTATTTTTTATGGATACTATTTAAATGAAAAAAAAATAGTAAAAATATTCACATTAGTTATGAAAACTAATATCATTCTTATAGTATGATCGCATTATTTCAAAACATACAAAATAAAAAATAAAGTATTGTTTATTTTAATTATTATACACAATAAAACAAACGTAAAATTTATATAATAGTAGTCAAATACAGAAAGTAATGATAACTTTTTGTTTCAAAATACTATATTAAAATGTAACTTAAATTTATAATTATTAGTTAAAAACTTACAATAATGTACTATTTTTTATTATATTAGTTAAAAATAATATATTTTGATATTATTGTCTAGCATTACTAACATTAAATTTTGATAATTTGAGCAAAAATTTTAAATGCTTTATGTCTTAATTTTTTTTAATAAATCAATAATACGACTTAACATGCACATCAAGATAAAATTATTGTTTTTATACATATAAATATTCAAAAGATACAAAAACGAATTCTTTTAATAATATTTGAACAACTCATAAAAGTTTATAGAATAGATAATTATAGATTAAAGCGATAGACAAGATTAAAAGTTGTAATAATAGTACTTGGTGAGAGGAGAAGAAGAAAATGCGAAAAGAGAACAAAGCAATATAACATTCGTGGTGAGACAATAATAGGTATATGTATAGAGAATAATAGTAAGGAAAAATAACAGTGTGTGATATAATGAAAGAATATAATAAAGTATAAATTAATAATTTTAAAAAAATAATAAAATTAAAGATAATTTAATAAATTGAATATAAAATTAAAAAATAAATTTTTTTATTAGAATTGATAAACAAAAATTAAAGAACAATTAAATTGGGATAAACATACAAATTTAAAAAATAAATAATATATTAACAAAAAAAAACAAAATTAATTTCTTAAAAATAATAGAAGGATGGCTACATTTATGGCTGTTGAGCCGCTAGTAAGAATAAAGAGATATGTCGGCCAGGTGGTGCCGCCTTGGGAAACCTATAAATAGGTATCCACGGCAGTTTCCACGATATTGCATTCTATCATAGAAAAGCAGTTTCTTGCTCTTCCAACATTTCGTAGTTTGGGAATGGGAGAACACCAAAACGGAGAATCGTTCTTCGTTCACCGTGACGAGGAAGAAAGAACACTGATGCCGCCTTAACCTATTACCTTTTACTGGTTTGGTTTCTTGATCTTGAACGTTACCTGTATCCTCGATACAATGATGTGATCTTTTGGAGACATTGGAAACAAGAAAGAATTGCTCTTTCAATTTGTTCACAGGATTGTACTTAGCAGAAGCCTTGAAAGTGAAGGAACCATTGTGGGATGAACCAAAAATTCAAGAGGATGAAATGTTATCAGAAATTGGTGTTTAACACAATTCTTGAGGAGGATGAAATGTTACAAATGCTCCTAGATTCAACGAACAAATATGAAAAGTTAAGAGGAAAACGGTAGTGATAGTAATTAATTTGATATTTATTATTTAACATTTATACGGTTAGCTTCAAAGATGGGATTTTGGAAAATGTAACGAAAAGTACAAGATACCAATATACTATTTGCTAACTTATTGCCAACAATAATTAATTATTATATTTTAAACACATGTATAAGGAGACACATATACATATATAAAGACACTTCTATTAGACACAGCCATAAAAAAAACATTTTTATTAGACACATCCACAAAGACACTTCTATTAAACACAGTCATAAGAGTTGGCAGAAGTTGGCAGAAATGCTGTTGGTAATGTAGCGGAATTGAATATCAAATATTGTTCCATGATTCAGATAAAACGGGAACAACAATCTTGATTTTTGTTGATCGGGCAACATGCATTTTCAAGATTATGTCTGAAAGAACATGGAGTCATGGTGAGGAAAAACTATTCAAATGGTTGAATTTAAGTAAGTGCATTGCATCAAGAACATGCATGATCAGGATTTTGTCAAATTAAAGCATACTCAGAAATCAAAGGAATCGCTAGTGGAGACACACCATTCAACAAAAGGGTGATACTGAGTCTATCCAGAAGACTGTGTGGCTGATGAATGAATATGGGCACTTCACGTTTTTCAAGCTGCAAGGAAAATTGCTCTCTAAGAAATCCCGGGACCAGAATACTCCAATGTATTAAAGAATTTGATAACAAATTTTCTAAATTCGTTTGGATATAATGATATATTTCAGGAAGAAAAGGGTTCCTTTCAGTGGAAAGTAACAGATAATATAAGCCAGAAGAAAAATCAGAACAGGTAGGTTTGTGTTGCCAAGTTCCTGGTCTGCATTTTGTTAGATTTTCCTGTATAATTGTTCAGCTTAAGGTCCCAGTTCCCACGCTGATCCTTTGCCCTATAGCTACACAAATACTAGTGTGAAATTTGTTTAGGAAATCAAGCAGTCTGAATAAAAGTTGCTGCTATATGTACCGTTTGACCTGTTGCTTTATCTGATGATTTCCCATCTTTTGAAAATAGAATGAGGTCTGTCATGCCAATATCACTAATAGGTTCCTTCTTTCTTGATCTTTTGAGCAAGCTTTTAAAATGATTATGGTGTTAGGCTTATTAGTTAGATATTTTGTCTCTTAAAAATAACAGTAGGGACCGGAATGGATGCTCAGATTAGCATCAGGAAAAGTGAAATTACAGCTAGAGTAAAACATGAACATTAAGGCCAATCAAGAGTATTGTTTTTTACATGCTAATTGCTAAATCACTCTGTAAAAACTTGTCACCAGATGAACTTTGAAGCTTGAAATCATAGTAAGATGGGGAATCAAAAGATACACAAGATGGGTGCAAACAGAGAGATCCATTCGGCAAAGGCAAAAGGCAACAAGAAACTGTATTGCAAGGCATTATGCTAAGCCAAACCATCTAATCAGTTCTGAGCTTCTCCTCAACACTTGACTTGCTAAGAATCACTACACCAATTATGATGAGTAAGGCACCTGCAAACCACTGTGGAAGAGTTATTTTGCATCAGAACATGTTCAACATGAAATAACAAGCCATAATGTTGAATATGATTGAGAAAAGTAAGTCCTTTCTTTGTGGCATATTAACAAACAATTGGTGTGGTGTTATGTACCTGAGGAGAGAGTGATTCGTGGAAGAAGAAGAAACCGGCCAAACCGGAAGAGATGAAATTAGTGGCGAAATTGGTGACGGTTGCTTGAAGCGAAGAGAGGGATTTGAGGCTGTTGACATAGCATCCCCACATGGTGACATTGAAGAGTGCCACAAAGGCGTACCTAAGAAACTGTGATGCAGAGTTAGGATGTATGGTTGGTTTATTTGATGAGAAATAGGAATGAATAGAATAGAATACCTGATGAGGAAGGGGGAGCTTAGTGGAAATAGCGGCAAGGGCGGCGTTGAATCCAGCACATACTGCCCACCCATAACCATACCCTCCTCCTGATCCTGCATCCATGCTCAAAACTCGCTCACAACTCACTCGCTCCCCTACCAACATCACGTTTCCTCTACTATTTAATTTTTTTACATTAATCATTAAATATATATTAAATAATAAACATAATAATTAATTTAATAGTTCATCTTTTATGTGCATATATTATTTTTTATTTTTT
>NC_029787.2:469534-482596 GCF_000816755.2 Arachis ipaensis | reverse complement strand
AATTTTATGTGAAAATTATAGTTAAAAATTATTAAATAATTTAATAAATTTAATTAAATTATCATCTAACGATTTTTAATTATCAACTTTACATGAAATTAACTACACCTAAATTTTCATTTTCTTTCGACATTAGTGAGTTTAATTGTACAATAATGGGTTATTGAACTAATCATTTTAGTTAGGGTGTTCACAGGATACAGGTAACTCGACCACCTGTCCAAACTGACCCGACCTAATTATATTGGTTTTGGATCCGATGGGTAATCAAATACATTTGGATGAGATTCGATCAAATCTGACCTTAATTGGTTCGGTTATCGATTTTAAGATTGCGGAATCAAACCAATTCAATTATTTGATTAGTTTAATATTAATTAAAAAATAAATAAAATCTAATAATATATATGGTGAAAACTCAGGTGCAGTCGACTTTACGTGAAGTTGATAATTGAGAGTCGTTAGATAATTTAACTGATTTGACTAAATTTTCATTTAACGGTTCTCAACTATCACATGAAAAACTATCAATTTCATGTGAAAGCATGAGTTTCCACCAATATATATACATATTTATCTTTTAACCTTTAAATCTTTTAATTTATAATAGTTATTTAAGTTTAAATTGATCATATATTCTTTAACTATATAGTTAGAAAAATCATGCCATTATTCCTGTTTTAACTATATGCACTCGAGTCAGAAAGGTCTTTCATTGAAGAAGCAAAATTGGATTGCCAAGATATGGTGCAACACCAGATGAAGTGATACAAGTGATTGAGTAAGAAGAGTCTTTTACTCTTCAAAAGTTTGAAGCTATCAATGACTCTTTGGATGAGGGTTTGAACAAGAACAATGACAATGATGATATAGATATAAGTGCCAATTTCATAGCCAAAGTGCCAAACATATAAGAGCCACTTGTAAACTGATGATAAAGGAAAAGTTTGGTAAAGAAATAATTAATGAAGATAAAGGGGAATAAGAAGACAAGGAGAACAGAGGTTGAAGAAGAATCAAAGTCAAACAAATAATGAGAGAAAATTAGGATTTTAAAGACCAAATTGGGTACAAATACATTCCTGGTCATGTCAACTAGCTGTTGCAGCGTCCAGCGAGGCAGGAAGGGTGCCACTTCAACACTTCGTTTGTCCAGTCATCGCCAAAAAAGGTTGAGGGACTACAATGGTGTCCGAACCTAAATCTGGAAGACCACTATAGGTAATTTTAAATTTCGGAAACCAAAACAGATAATCGCATGATTCTCAGAGACCATTATAAAAATTTCCTATGATTTTGCATGGTCAAAACTCAAAATAATGTCATCAATCACTTTTGAGGTACCGTGTTGTTCCTATTTGAAGCAACTACCTATCATAAAGAGATAAATTACAAATGATACCCAAATGCACAAGGTGAAATACAGATATGTAGAAATAAATAAAATGGATCAATGTGATGTTAGAAACAAAATCAATGACAACTATGATTCCACGATCCTTTCGGTCATAACATCACCAGAGCCAAAAATGCCCCCACAACGGATATCAAATACTGAAGACTACACATTTGCATGTTCGAAGATGCTTTCGAGGGGCTTGAAGGTCCAAGTGCCGTCGGAGCCAAACTCATTCCACCACCACTCGAGTTAGAACTGCCATCAAGATTCAATGCCCAAAATCAGATATAAGATTTCTTTAAAAAAGGGTAACAATTATTCTTAAATCAAATAAACTGAAGCATGGATGTGCATGGATTAAGATTTTATACCTTCCAGTGTATATACAGGATCCATAACCTGCAATGGATTACAATGAATTAATTGCTTAGGTAACTTTCTAAGGAATAAGCTAATAGGAACCAGGACACTAAATTCAACATGCTGTCCATGGTATATAGTAAACATAAAATGATACAAATTCCATGGCATCTTAGTAAGCATGCAATTTGAAAATAACAATGTGCGCAAATCCAAGGAAAGAACTCGGAAGTGATAAAAGTGTACGATACCAAAAGATTAGAGTTAAAATAGAAACAAAAATATATCAACTTACTAGGATCCCTTGTAGTAATTGTAGCAGTTCCATCAAAGTCGCATGTTCCTCCAGTACTATGAGTTTTCTGATAATAATCATTAAAAGCAAAAGAGGCGTGGCTTTTCACATTATTTGGGAGATAGCATGGCTGCCCTTGTTGAATAGCGGCACAGTTTGCTCCACCTTGTCCACAAGCATAGTTCAGGCCAGCTTGCAACTTATCACTGTCTGCACCATCTTTTGCCACACAAAAAACTGATGCAGATGTTCCATTAATCTGGCCAGAAGTACTTAAACTCAACGGATAAATAGCACTACCATTAGAATAAAAGATTCCCCAATTTTTTTCTGATATTGGTCCATTCCTCTTGTCTTCATTAAATAGTTCATATATGTATGCACTTATAGGCATGTTCACCTGACTAGGGGGCCCTGAATCATTCAGGACTCGCCGAATCAGGTTATTGTTGTATGTCTCAGCATTTCCTACAGTAGCATCTGGTTCATTTGATCCACCCAACGATGGCCAGCCAGTCTCAGTCACAACAACAGGTATATCACTGAAATCTAAGGCATCTATAGAATAATAGGCAGCGTCCACCATAGCATCAAACATGCTGTTATAGTGGAATAGAGTGTTTGGGTCAACAATTTGCTTCACCGAAGGAAGGGGTTTGAAAAGAGCATATTCAATCGGGAAAATGCCGTCTCCTTTAGTGTATCCATAATAAGGGTAGGCATTTAACATGAAAGAGGAATTTGTGTTCTTCAAAAACTGAAGCAGTTGGACCATTGTAGAGTTCCATGAAGAGTTAAAGGTGGCAGTAGAAGGAGGAAAAGGCTTGGGGATAATATCCATAGAGTGTGGTGTTGAGACTTTGACCCGAAAGTTGAGGTTTGCAGCAACCAGGGCTTTGTGAAGAGAATTCATGGCAGGAACCAGAACCGGGGCAACATTCGGGATTGTCGAAAGAACCTCACTGCCAACTGCTACTGCTGTGATATTAGTTGAAGGCACATAAGCAAGTACATTTTTATTAATCCAGGCTGCAGCTGCTGATGGAGATTCTCCTATTCTTAGTACCTCCTCATTGGTGACACCAACAATTACTTCAATACTAGTGTTTGAAAGGGCTTGTAGTAAGTGAGTGTCGGCATCATATAGACGAACATGAGTAATTTGATGGGCCTTTAGTATCGCAACAACATTTGAAGCAGCCAGCAGGTCAGAAACATCAGTTCCAATGTTTACGCCAACAAATCCACCTATAAGTTCCAGTTGATCCAAATCAACAACTGATTGTAACAATTCCATATCATACAGTACAGGAAAACACCCCCATATTTTATGTTCAATAAACAAACAAGCAAACATAAGAGACTCAGCATTCAGCTTGCAGGGTTAATGATTTCACAGTTAGAATCCTAATAGACAAGGAGATGTACCGGTAACAAAAGTAGGTTGCAATCATTTAAAAAGTATCCCCCTTTGGTCCTCTTCAGAGCCCCTATTCCTCTAACACCCAATTGATGAACAAGACCAAGCTTAGATTATGAATGATACCGTTAAAAGTATATGGACAGAATCCCCTAAGAAGCAAGCTTAGTATATTGGCAGGACTTATCTTGGGAATGCCATAGAATTGATATAAAATCCAGTCTCACAGCCAATGCCATGATAAATTTCATTTTAAGACTAATTATTTTGTAAAGGGGAAGAGTTTTAAGTCTGTAAGAAGGCATGCTTATTGTTTAGGCTGCAGATACGAACCATTTGGTGTTGAGTATTGATTCAAAGCCTGGTTTGGATCAACATGATAATAATATCTTGGACATTTTCCAAAGTGAGATCGCTAAAAAAAACAGAGATGTATGATTATAAATTACCTGATGCAGTGGTTAGCATAGCTAGTGTGAGCAGAAAGACATTTGTGAGACATTTTTTAAGATTCATCACATCCAATATCATCTCAGCCGGCAAGTTCAACCCAAAATTACTGCCAATCAAAGCCTGCACAACCAGACTTCAGCAAATAATAAAACATGTGATATACAACATATCGCATAAAAAATATTTCTATAAATTCTGAAAAATGTTATACTATTTGCTATTTTGTTTAAGTCTCAACTTCTCTTAGTGGACCTCTATCAACATTATTCATGGACCATGAGAAACAATTTCTCTCATGGTATATTATTTCCATGCAACAACATTTGTAACATCTAGCATTTCCTTAGAACTGTCAGGCATCAAACTAAACTATGCATTGCCATTCAGATTACAGCCCAGCATAACTTACAAAAAGTACTTAATTCATAGTTCACATTTCTACAACAAATTCAATAACCTCAGAGTTTGTTCCTCTAGAATTCTTATGGGCACAGCCACTCAGGAAGTTTAATTAAGTCATGTGGTGCCTCTTCATTATCTGCATCTGGACTTTGTTCTTCTCCATAACCATTTTTATGTTATAGCAAATTTTATCAAGAAAGGTAAAAAAGAAAACGAAGAGCAATGGGGGCCTAGCTTCATACCAAAAAAAAGGGTTTACATTTTACCATGAAACGAAAAGAAGCATGCAGGAGTTGCTAAAAGAAAAATGCAATAAATGACTAAATGAAGCTACATGTATAAAAATGTAAAGAAAACCTGATCTAAATATAGAAACCCTGTAAGAGTTAGTGTTGTTGAGTAGCTCCTCTTCTCGCTCAGGTAAGTGAGTGATTGATGACTTGGAGAGTTGAAGCAGAACAGAGAAGCCACCCAGCAGCGGCGGCAGAAGAAGAAAACCCCTGCAGCAATTCAATTCCATTCAAATTTCAAAACCCACATGGTTAAAAAGTAGTAGCCATAATGGAAGATTCAAGTTCACATTTCCCAACACACGCACAATTTTTGTTTAAAATAAAAAAAGGAAAGGGAAAACATAGAGACACACGAACACATACCGCAAGGTTTTCACACTTTGGTAGGTAGTAGGAGAAGAGTTAGTGATTGAAATGTGAATGTGATGATGATGGAGAGTGTGTTGTGTTGAAGAGTGAGTGAAGTGTTTACGAGAATGAAGAGAGTGAAGACAGTGAAGTATCGTTCGCATTAGTGAAGAGTGAAGAGAGTGAAGAGGTATTAAGTGCACAGCTAAACGACAAAAACAACAACAGCTCAACATCACTGCCGTTTATTTAGGCTTCTCTAGCCTCTTCTGTCTTCCTCTTCCCTTCTCATCATTTTGAAATTATTATATTTTAGAGAAATGCTATTGAATACATATATTATGTGAATTAAGTCTAACTAAATTTAACAATAAAATTTAGGTGAGTGAGTGTATAAAAGTGATGGGAATTATTTTTGTTGATGTCCAACTCACTTAATTTGGTTGACAACCAAATTTGTCCGTTTATCAAAAATTTAAATATTAATAAAATTAATTATAAAAAATTAAAATTAATTTTATACTTGTAAAAAATAGATTTTTACAGATAAAATTATTCAAATCTTAAAAAATTAAATAAAATTTTTAAATTATTCTCTAATATAACTTAACTCTTACTTTTAATTTTATTTTCCATCATTACTCTTCTCATTTCAAATCTTACCACATTTCTCATGCCTAACTACTATCATCACTGTGATCATCACCGTGATTATTACTATCTTTCTTCCTCCCTATACTAGTTCCAAAGTTCAATCTAGAACAAGAGTATAACAAGAGTTAGCAGAACCATTAGAAGAACAATAACTAGGCAGCGGCGCTGGCAGCTACTGCACTACCACATGGCCTAATTGCTCAGCCGCAACAAACCCCAAAATAGGCCAAGCTTGAATGTTGAAATACGACGTTGCATTTGCTGGAAAAGTTCAATCAAGTTAGTCTTTTTGGCAATCAAGTTCAACCAAATTAGTTCACATTCAATAAAAATTACTTTTATTAGTAAGAGTATGAATAAATACTCCAACTAGGTGAATGTTTCCGCTTTCCTCTCCTCCTCCTCCTCCTTCTTTTTCGCGTTTCCTCTTCTTCTTCTTCGCGTGTTTTCTTCTCATTGTCGTTCTTTAATTGCTGTTGTTGTTGCTGCATTTTTTTCCTCCTTCTCTTCATAGTGATTTTGCAGCATTATGAGTTTCTTCTTCTTCTTTATTTGATTTTTTTATTTTTATTTTTGTTAAAAGAATAAAACCAGAAAAATAATGAGAAGGTAAAATAAGAAGATGATGAACAAGAAAAGAAGAAAAAGATTATGATAATGATGAAGAAGAAATAGGAGGAGTTTTGAGTTCGGTGCATTCTGGATTTGAATTTCGGTGCATTATAGTCTTAACTTGTTTTAAACCGAGTTTGTTTGTGTATCGTCATTATTAAGAAATTTCGGTGCACTCTGGATTTGAACTATTATACATATAAAAAGAAGACAACAATAACGATGATAATAATGATGATGGAGGAGGAGGAGGAGATCGAAGAAATTCAAATGAGGAGGAGGAGGAGGAGGAGCAGATAGAGGTGGTGGTGACAACAACGATAATGAAGGAGAAATATGAGAAAAAATATGAGGAAGAGAAGGAAGAGTTTTGAGTTATCATTTAGTAATTTCGGTGCATTTTGGATTTAATTTTGGTGCATTATGGATTTAATTTCTGAGTTTGTTTGTGTGTCATCGTTATTAAAAAATTTTGGTGCATTCTAAATTTGAACTATTATACATATTAGAAGAAGACGACGATGATGACAATAACAATAACGATGATAATAATAATGATTATGGAGGAGGATGTGGAAAAGAAAGGAGGACGAAGAAAATCAAGTGAGAAAAGAAAGAGGAGGAGAAGGAGATGGAGGTGATAGCGTGGTGGTGGTGACAATGACAACAATAAAAGAGAAAGATGGAGAAAAAAAAAGAGAAGAAGAAGAAGTAGCATCATGGATAGAAAAAAGAAGAAAATAAATTAAAAAAAAAAACAAAATTCACAAAGAAAGAAGCCATCAAAAGATAATTACATATAATGACATGTTTAGTAAAAAAGTAGTTAAAAATAATAGCATGTGAATGTCAATTAAGTTATAC
This sequence comes from Arachis ipaensis, assembly GCF_000816755.2. Lineage (NCBI taxonomy): Eukaryota > Viridiplantae > Streptophyta > Magnoliopsida > Fabales > Fabaceae > Arachis > Arachis ipaensis. The sequence goes on along the minus strand of NC_029787.2, from coordinate 475,496 downwards.
TAATTTTATTGAACTTAGAGCATTATTCTGGCTCAATTTTATAGAAATGGAGGCCATGTGTGTGCTATGCGTGAAATATGGAGATATGGGGGACTTCACAGATATGTGGGACAGTTTGGTCGTGAGGAACTCGGACCGTGCGAGTTCTTTGGATTAAAATTTTTTGCAACAAATCGCACGGTCCGTTTTGTGGTGGAGTGGAAAAATTTTGGGTATTGAAATCGTACCCTACGATTTCTTCAGTAGGGAATTTGTTCACATATCGCACCGTCCGTGTTCTTCATGGATAGTTCTAGTTGACGCACACTGAACATGGACCCTCCGTTTTGTGGAAGGGGTAAGAATACTCGGATGGTCCGAGTTCGTTTCCATTTTTTTTTTGTTCAGTTAACCTAGTCGAAGGGTGCGAGTTCCTTAACCATGCTGATATAAAAGAGTGAAGAGTTAGTGGTGGGAGCTCACTTCCGCCTTCTTCATTGTTAGCGGCTGCTTCCTCTCTTCTTCCATCTGGGTTCTTAGTTTTGAGTTTGAAGGTGTAGTTGGTAAGGCTAAGCTTATGCTTTTTTTTGTTGAGTGAAAAAAATGAGTGACAGAGTATTGCTAAAAATATATTATTTTGGTCAGATTTTGTTACAAACGAGTGAAGGAGTAAAATTTATTTGTGAAAACCCATTAGATCTTGTTATTCCTTTTATTATCTCATTTGAAGAACTCAAATGTGTAATCTGTGAAAAGATTAATTCTGAGCGGGCAAGAAAGATATCATGTATCCTATACAGATATCCTGTACCGGTGTTTGGTGGATTCATCCAGTATCAAACGAAAATATGTGACGGATGAAGCGAGCATGCAGGAAATGTTTTCAATGTATATTGAAAATCGGTGTCAGACCTCATTCATCGAGTTGTATGTTGAGTTTGAACAATCTGAGGCTGACCGGAATATTCTATGGGAAGAATATAATAGTGACAGTGAAGAAGAGTTCGAAAGCAACTACGAATTTGCTGGTCCAGATGGAGATGAAGATCAAGGTGACGGAACCATGGCCCCAGATGTGACAGAAGTGGCAAATGCACTCGCAAACGAAGTGCCGTTTGAGGAGCCATCATTCATGCGAGTGTTGGACTTGGAAGCCATGCATGTTCCGAAATATCCGGAATATATGACTGCAGGTAAAGTAACCGTGGTATTAGGATTTTTTTAGTTAGACATTGATTGAGTTATGAATAATTCACTTTTTATTTACCATTAGTTAGTCATGCGCTGAATGTAGTAGTTGTTAGGATGGAACCGGGTTAATAAAATATTTACCACTAATAGAAAATATTTTTTTTTAACTGCTATATGCTACTAGTATTTATTAGAATATAATATTTAAATTCTCTCTAATATGGTTATTACAAAATGCGTGAGTTTGTGGACATTATTATTTGCACAGGTTCGACCCAATGTACGGTGCAATCTCTTTGAACCGGACCGGTCTTACTTTGACGGTTGAACCGGCCGGTCTGCTCTAGTTTTTACATTTGCTGCTTATGTTCTTATTTTCTTTAGAGTGACATAATAACATGTTGCAAAGTCTGGAGTTATAGCATACTGGTTGCAGTGAAATTTGATTTACCTTTAGAATCGCTTATGAAATACCTGTGTATTAATGAATTTTTTTTTCAATGGTGGCTGTCGCAGCAGAAGTTCCTATTGTCGCAGACGGTGAATTTGCCATTGGTATGGAGTTCAGTTCCAGAGAAGCTGTTATTAAGGCGGTAAAAGAGTATACGATACGACGAAGCGTAGACTACCGGGTGTATGAGTCTGAGCCATTGACATTTTATGCCAAGTGTACACAGTATGGGTCAGGGTGTGATTGGGTTATCAGGGTTAGCTTGATTAGCAGGAAGTACTGTTGGGTTATAAGGAGGTATAATGGTAGCCACACCTGTACCAGGGCCACCATTTCACAGGATCATTCGAAACTGGATTCTGTCACAATTGCAGAAGCAATAAAACCACTGGTTGAGGCTGACCCCTCCTTAAAGGTAAAATCGGTTATTGCAGAAGTGCAATCGAAGTTCAACTACACCGTGAGCTACCGAAAAGCATGGTTGGCTAAGCAAAGGACAGTAGAAAAAATATTTGGAGGTTGGGAAGCATCTTATGAGGCGTTGCCTATATGGTTCGAGGCCATGTGTCACAAGGAGCCACATGCTGTTGTCCACTTTGAAACTATGCCTGCATATCAAGGCGATGACTTGGTGGGTGATATTCGGGTACTGCATCGTGTATTTTGGAGTTATTACCCTTGTATAAGGGCATTCAGACATTGTAAGCCAATTGTCCAGGTGGATGGGACTCACTTGTACGGAAAGTATAAGGGTTGTCTGCTTGTGGCAGTTTCACAGGATGGTAATAACAATATCATCCCAATTGCGTTTGCTATTGTGGAGGGAGAGACTTCTGATGCATGGCATTTTTTTCTTAGTAACCTGCGTCAACATGTTGTGACTCGGGATGATGTCGGTCTAATATCCGACAGGCACGAGTCCATCAATGCAGCTGTGGAGCGCAGTAACGGAGCTTGGTCACCGCCTAGAGCTTTTCATATGTTTTGCATCAAGCATATAGAGTCAAATTTTCTGAGAAAGTTCAAGGCCCCGTACCTCCAAAAATTGGTCGTCAACATTGGTAACCATTTATTAGATTTAATTAAATTATTAACGGATTCTTCCCTAAATAATTCTATTGAGAACGATTACTTTTCTTTCTATTCGTTGTGACCTACCAGGATATTCGAGGACGGTGCGGGAGTACGAAGTGCGTTACCAGCGGTTACGGGAACGTGGCGAGGCGTACACAAACTGGTTAAACCGAATTCTTCGCGAACAGTACGCGTTGGCTTTTGATGGTGGGTACCGATGGGGTCACATGACGACGAACCTAGTGGAGTGCATCAATTCAGTTTTGAAGGGTGCACGCAATCTTCCCATCACTGCTCTTGTGAAGGCAACATTCTACAGACTAAACGAGTTGTTCACCTGAAAAAGAGCGGAGGCGGAAGCCCGGATCAATGCTGGCCATGTGTTTTCTGATATCGTGACATCGAAGTTGCATGCAAACCAACTTGCATCAGGAAACATCCAGGTTAGTTGCTTTGACCGCCGGAATGAGGTATTCGAGGTTCGTGAGATGCCGAGCGGGCTGGAGTTTACAGTTGATCTACGTGGCCTTCGATGTGACTGTGGTGAGTTCCAGGTGGACCGGATCCCCTACAGACATGTGTTCGCATGTTGTGCCAACCAGCGACTGGATTGGCAACTATATGTGCATGATGTGTATAAGATGGACCAAGTGCGGCGGGTGTACCGAGCTAGGTTTAGGCCACTAGGTAATCCTGCCACATGGCCTGCTTATAACGGACCTCGGTTCATACCAAATCCGTACCTGAGACGGGTCACGAAAGGTCGCCCCAAGATGACGCGCTTTTTGAATGAGATGGACACCCGGATGTTACGTCGTCCCAGGCGATGTACACTATGTGGGGCTGAGGGACATAGTCGTAGCAGATGCCGTCAGTCCGCTGGTTCAAATACCAACAGAGATGCCCCCTAGGTTATAGCTTTAAGATGATCTTGTATAATATAACCTGATTGAGCAATCTGAGTTAACATGATCTGCTATATGTAACCTTATAAATTATGACAATCTACTATTATCACATATCTGTTGCGTTATATAATATGATGGTTAATACATCAATACATCAATATCTTTATGAATATATTTGTATTTTATGAAACATTATTACATACTCCAGATGGTTAATACATCAGAAAGTTCATAACAACTAGGTGATAATAAACATACAATATAATCTTACCATAATCCAAGTCATTAATACATAATGTCCAACATATAGAAATTACTCAATACAAAATCCAACACATACAAACTCCAACACATACAGAGTCCAACACATAGAAATTACCCTAAACATAACTCCACAACTACTTTCTCATTGCCCACTTTACATCCTTCACAAAGTTCTTGCATTTCTTGGCCGCTTTTTTGAAGACAGAAGGAGTGAAGCGATTAGCACTCTGACGTGGCGGATCAATCCTCAGATTGTAACCTTTGACGTTGTCCTCTGGAGTGTCCGCCTGACCTGTATACAATTTTGAATAAACAAGTATATGCAGCACATTACATATTCATTACCAACATAGCTACCACAAACCAAGAAGGATAACCAAGTCAAAGATGCCATGTATGATTAAAAAATAAAAAACATTATCGTTTATGTAAATCAAAATAGTTAACACGATACCATCGTTACGAGATTCTTCATCCTCATCGAACTCTTCAATCTCATCATCCTCACCATCGCCCTCGTCATCCGGGTCGTCAACTAGATAAGCATCGGTTTCTTGTTAGAGTGTGTTGGTGTCTTCCTCAATGAGTCCCATGTTACAACGGTTAGGATTTTGACTATTGAGAACACCTCGTCCACCCTCACTCTTACTTGAGTCATCAACAGATACGAACCCCCCGGAAGCAACGGAAGAGGTATGGCCTGGAAATCTCGCATCCAATGAATACCTGCCTGGCATGAACTCAGGCTGATGGCCATGTTGTGATTGTGCGGCATCTGCAGCCATGAACCCAAGCAACTGGCTAAAAGAACCTCCTTCGCCTGTTTCAAACTGTGACATACCCCAATATTGTTGCTGCATTGGAAATGATGGCGTGAACTGTGTATGAGGTACAAACTGGTTCGAGGCCTGAGGTTGTTCTTGTGGAAGCGGATTTGGAGGAGATATATGCGGCTCCTGTTCTTCGTTGTCCTCATTCATATCCTGACTACCCTCATCGGTATCCTGATTACCCTCATCCATATCCTCATTACCCCCATCCTCTTCACCCACAAGATTTGACAAGGCTAAGCAGTTCCCAAATTTTGCTCGGTACCAGTTCATGTAAGTATCCAATGGATGTTGTGAAGGGATGGGAAGCTCAGAAAGAACGTAGTGATACCTGTTTGTCCAATGCATAACCCAAATTGAATGACTCGGTGCCGTGGCCCAGTTCAGATTCTTAGGACCAGTGAGGACCTCCTCATGCGCCTTATCCAGATTCTGCTCCTGACTAGGTACTCCCTGAACGAGACCGAACTGTCACCTTACCCTATCGGTGGCATGCCACTCGATACATTCAAAGGAAACCAATGGAACTGTAGCGCTTTGATGAATGGATTTTTTATGGTATAGAATTTCACAAATGAAATCTCGTTGAAGTATAGTCTCTAAACCAACAATAATCCTTTCATGCAAAATTTGTTTGTCACAAGTACAAACCCCTAAAATCTATAAACCGAAGTATTTAAATCTCGGGTCTTATGCATTGATTCTTATTGAGCTTCATTTTGGGGCATTTTGTCCCCTTTATTGCTCTTCTTTTTTTTCTTTCTTTTTCTACATACATTTTTTTCTTTTCTTTTCTTTTTTTATTTTTCACTTTTATTTCTTTTTCTTTTCATTTTTTTTCTTTTTTCTTTCAAACTATACACAAGAACATCAATGCATAAGGTCTATACATTTAATCAATACATGAGTATGTACCAATTCCCCAATATAAAAATACAAAATACAAACACCCTTTTATCCCAACCAATGTCCCAAAGTTTTTCCACTCTTGGATGACACTCACACTCACTAGCCTAAGCCAATCAAAGATCCAAATAAAGGACATTCATTGTTTTCCGCTTTAAGGCTTGTAATGTGCTAAAGTAAGAACAAGTGGGTTAAGCGTAGGCTCAAAATTGGCTAACAAAGGAGAGTAAAAGGTAGGACTATTTGGATAAGTGAGCTAATGAAATGATGGCCTCAATCATATAAATACATGAACACAAGGAATAATGGGACATATAGATTCAAACAAATCAAAGATTACAATCATAGAAAGAGAACAA
>NC_029787.2:465359-469519 GCF_000816755.2 Arachis ipaensis | reverse complement strand
TGGACATTTTGAGGGGCTCATTGTCATGGTGGCTTATGTTTGTACTCATCCTTGAATCTCCAAGGATCTTTGCCTCTCAATCGGTTGACAGAATATCCAACCGTCTTCACCAAGCTTGGGCAAAGTTCAACCCAGATATGAGTCCCCATAGTTGGTCTTCATTCAACGAGCCGGGGTCCCATATCTTAGTGCACCACCTTGGTCAAATTGGTCACAAACTCAAGTGTATCCCGTTTCATGGCTTCTTGTCCTTGGAGTAACAAAGTGAGAGGATCGTCTATTGGGGCTTGGGGTGAATAGGAAGGTTCATTATTTTGGAGGGAGGGTTCATGGTAGGAAGGTGGTTCTTCTTGGTAAGGGTATGGAGATGGTGAGGGTTGAGGTGGTTCATGGTAGTAATCTTGATAGAGTTGTGGTGGTTCTAAAGGTTCTTGCTCATAATGATCACAAGGATGTGGTATGGGTGATTGGTTATATGATGGATAAGGGTCACATAAAGGTACTTGGTAGAAAGGGGCTTGTGAGTATGGTTGAGCATCATGTTGAGGATAAGATTCATAGGCATATGGTGGTGGTTGATTGTCATAAAAGGAGTCACCATAGCCATTGAATTGACATGCATTAGGATGAGAATTATACCTATAAGTGTCCGGAGGTTGATGCCAATAGGAGTGATCAATTCCTTGAGGCTCCTCCCATCGTGGAGTGTTCCATCCTTGGTACATGTTAGCATTAAAGTTCACATTCCCTACAACACAATTAGAGCCAAACTCATAGCCAAAGTGAGAATTCATTATGGAAAAACAAAATAAAACTAACAAAATCTAGTAAACAAGCAAAAGACAAACTATTTACACTATTCACATATGTACAATAACCAATAACATAACACCATTGCAAGTCCCCGGCAACTGCGCCATTTTGATGAATGGATTTTTGATGGTATAGAATTTCACAAATGAAATCTCGTTGAAGTATAGTCTCTAAACCAACAATAATCCTTTCATGCAAAATTTGTTTGTCACAAGTACAAACCCCTAAAATCTATAAACCAAAGTATTTAAACCTCGGGTCGTCTCTCAAAGGACTTGCAGGGCAGTGTTCTTTTTATTGGTTATGGACTTGTTTATTTTGGGGTTTTGGATGAGGAATGTGAATAGTAAATGGTAGGAAAACTTTATTCACAAAATGGTCTTGGCAAGGTTTGATTGTCAAGGGTCTTCATCATTATCACTAGCCACAAGTATGGTAGTTGCAAGGATTAATCCCACTTAGTCATCCTTAAATCGATTAACAAAGGAAAGTCAAGTGAGTTATATCAATCCTAGTCCATAAGTCCTAGCTTTCCACTAATTGGATTAATGAAGGCTAGAGTTAATGGCTATCAACTATCAAGCTTGACAGCTTTTTGGTTCCATCATTTCTTCATGAGTTCTCAAACTTTACATGCTTTTTCTTCATTCTCTTAATCCAATCTTTGCCTCCTAAATCTGAAATCACTTAACAAACATATCAAGGCATCTAATAGAATCAAGGTGAATTAAATTTAGCTATTTTAAGTCCTAAAAAGCATGTTTTCACTCTTAAGCACAATTAAGGGAGAAGTTATAAAACCATGCTATTTCATTGAATAAATGTGGGTAAAAGTTGATAAAATCCCCAAAAATCAATACAAGATAAACCCTACAAATGGGGTTTGTCACGCTTCATACAACCGATTGCATGTAGATTTCTGGAGGAATTATGTTCGGATCCACACGATCCACAGCATAAGCAACCCAGACAAACTGAAAAAATATAGGAAACTCATGATTACAACCCACAATTCAACCAACAATAAGAATGCATCATATTTTTCTTAAAGACCCTAAACCCGAAATTAATACTTATTTAAATAAAACGCACCTGGCCTTCTTGAAGTTCATCAAAGGCTTTCCTAAAGTCAGCTAGCTTCAGATATCTATATCGTCGGTCACCACGCTCCCAGTTACGCCACCTAATATGATGTTTCCAATTAGCTCAAATGATTCTTAAATATCAAGAAACGGGTACATTTTAACATAATATTACCTATTTGCTAGTGGAAAGCTGCGGGGTTCTCTAGGAAGCGGTGATAGATAAGGCAGTCGGATCCAAGCCCAACCGAGCAGAAGTGTTAGTGGACCATCTATTTCCTTACAGTTATAGCGAGAAGCCCTGCATAATGCCCTATGAAGGTGTGCTAGGCATGCCGAACCCCAGCTATACTGTCCAATGTTGACAAAATCACGAAGCAAGGGTAGAAACTTCCAGTGCACGCCTGCCCCAGACTTATCCCCAAACAATATCGTCCCAATCAGCAACATAATGTGGCACCTCACATACCTTTATATACCGACTTCATCGTTCAATTCTAAGTTCTCTTTTAGATTCCGAAGCCAGGTCAGTTTTAGGCAGCTAGATCTACAGTGCTCCTTACGCGGTGCAACGCCAAATTGAAGCAAACACTCCGCCTCCATAGCTTCAAAACTACTCATAGTCATCCCTGTAACTGGAAGACCATCTGTGGGAAGGCCAATAATTAAAGCCACATCTTCAAGAGTCACGGAACATTCACCAATAGGAAGGTGAAACGTATGTGTGTCGGGGTGCCAACGTTCGATTAGAGCATTTACCAATGCTTTTTGACACTGCACTATCCCAATCTGAGATACATGATAGAAACCGGTAATTCGTAAATGCTCCTCCACCCTAACGTCGTACCGATCCGGAGGAATTGGGTGGTTACATGTCAACATTCTTGATTTCTACAAAAAAAATATAACAAATTACTAGTCAGATAAAAAACAAATACTACCTTACTATCATCAATAATTTTACTGAATCCTTATACAAGTAATTATTCTAACTTCTAAAATTATTTAATTAATACTTAAAATTAATCATAACTGCAAATAAAAATCATTACTAATACGAATATTTCTAATCAAAATTCTCAACCATATTACAACATCATCTACAATAATATCTAATATTAATGACTCATTTGTTAAACATTTTTTTATCAACAATAAAAAAATATCCCTAATCAATATATGCCATCATTCATTATTCATACAACGGTAACAATAACTAACTTGCTAATAATTATTACTACAATTAAAATAATTAAAATATTCTCATAACAAAAAAGCTAACATGCCTTAACTACAATAATCCTACTAATCATTCAACAATAACACTACCTCACAATAACAATAACATTAACATCAACTTCATCATTAACAGTTATAGTTAATTTTTTAGAAAAACATTTAAAATGATTAACGTTCCTCTCTAACAACAATCATAATAATTATATTTTAAATTTTAATAATTATTCACATAAAAAAATTAATAAAACTTAAAAAAATTTTAAAAATACTTACATAATCAGGATCATTGAGATATTGAATAATGTGGAGCTCAGATCGATCAACATCCTTAACTTTATATTTTTTTGGCATTGTTCTTCTCCTTCACCATGCAAAACCAGTAGAGAGAAATGAAGAAGAAGCTGAGCTTGAGAGTGAAATGTGAGAGAGTGGTGTATTCGGATGGTGAGAGGGGGTGGGGTTTCTTCTTTTTACAATGCACCGTATATGCAACAGTTGGGGAAGCGACGCGTGTCTCCTTCTTCAGGCACTCGTACCGTGCGATTGCCCAAGGAAAAATCAGATGGTCCGTCTGCTTTAACGAACTCGGAGGGTCCGAGTTGCAGAGTGCCATGATCCAAATGCATGGAACTCGGACCGTGCGTATTGTGTTTGGAACTCGGAGGGTCCGAGTTCCTTCACCCCTGACACCACATTTTTGTTAAGCACTCCCCACTCCCATATCATATTCATACACCATCTTTGGAGGCATATGTAAATTAAAAAGCGCATTATTCTTATTATATATACTAACTTCATTGAAAAATTAATGTTAAAATTCAGTAACCTTCTGTTTTATTCCTGCATTATTTTTGATACAGGTGAACTTTACATTTTTTAGTAGATATGCTACTTATTATTATTTATCATAATTTGGATATATTTTTATTTGCATATATTGATAGAGTTATATGGGTTATGTCACCTCATATTTAAATTCAATTATTTTGTTATTAATTTTTAGGTGAAGAATCAACATTTTTAAAA
>NC_029787.2:461394-465351 GCF_000816755.2 Arachis ipaensis | reverse complement strand
ACATATATGATAAAAATTATAAATTTAGTAGTGATTAATATATTATTTTACTAATTTGTTGATTTTAAATAAATTTTTTTGTCATTAAAATTTGAGTTAAGTATTAAAATGGTCTATAAAAGTTAAGTTATATATCCAAATTTGTTCTCAAAGTCGTACTTCGAGACTCATAATAGTCTTTAAGACATTTTTTGTCCAAAAAATTGAACTGGACTGATTCCTGCCACGCTAGCTCTGTAACAATCAGCTGATGTGGCGAAGAAAATTTTATTTTTGCAAGTTTAGTTCTTTTTTCCTTTTAAAACCCTAATTTTCAAATTATATTCATTATCAGTAACAAGAAACACTTCCTTCTTCTTCGTCATCCTGTTTTCAACTATCTTCTTTGTCATAGTCTTCACTCGCATACTTCCTTTCCCATGTGTTGGTCTGTCTGTAATTTACCATTGCCCTTGAATTCAAAAGATAATCTATTTGATGGGTCACTTAGAGTGCATTTGGTTTGCGTTTTTATTTTTTGTTTTTATTTTCAGTGTTTTCTGTTTTTTGAATTTTGTGAAGGAAAAAATGAAAACAATAAAATTCTATTTTCTGTTTTTACCTCCTGTTTTTACATTTTTATTCACAAAATCTAAAAAACAGAAAACACTGAAAATAAAAACAAAAAATAAAAACACAAACTAAATGCACTCTAAGTGACCCATCAAGTAGATTATCTTTTGAATTCAAGGGCAATGGTAAATTACAAACAAACCAACACTATGGGAAAGGAAGTATGCGAGTGAAGACTGTGACAAAGAAGATGGCTGAAAATCAAACGCACCCTTAAATTTCTCATATTTTTCGTTTATCTTATAAGTCCGTTTGTTCAACATGCATTCCTTTCTGAGTCTAGCTAGGGAGACAATGGACTATTTGTACAATGTGTACAATGGACTATTGAGTTACAAAATGAACATCCCTCATACTATCTAGAATAACCATCCGAGTACTAGGGATAATAAACATCTTCCCAAAAGTTTAAACTGCTCTAATACCATGTCATGATACCACTCATCCCAAAAGCTTCAGCTGATAGGAAAAGGTAACACTAATGATTATATCTCTAATACTTCATAAATCTCCATTGTACACATTGTACAAATATTTTATTGGTTCCTCGTACTTTTCCTTCCTAAAATATTCTATAAAAAGTCAACTTACTGAATTATCCATTCTTCTTTAATAGCAAAAGTACATGAATATCACTTGACAGCCTAAAGAGCCATACTTTTAAGAAATTGTTAATTTATTATAAAACATAAAAAGAAAAACTAGTCACATTAATGATAATATTACTTTGCATAGTTTCATTTTTAGAACAAAGAGTTGAGTATAAATATAATTTTTTAAGCAAATCTAAATTATTCAGTTCCATCAAAAGATTTACACAATTGCTAGAATACTTTATTGGTACCAAATAAGGGAGTTGTTTTCTAAAGTTTTGTCTCAACACGTACTGGTAATATAATTGTTAGAAATAATACTTTTAAACTCATGAACAAAAAGCAACTTGTTAAGAATTTTCTGAGTCACTTGAATCAGCACAAGCATTCAGAGTCAATTCTTTTCCAACATCATCAGCAATCCTTTATCCACTATATGCAATAACAGATATCAGCTAATCGAAGTTGAAGTTATAAAAAATAAAACTTGCATTTGACCTATATCTCTCAAACACAATTTTTCCTTTCTTGTATCTTTGATTTTTATCATGTGCAATCACATGAAAAAATTCAAACTAGTTACTAATCAACATTAAATTGATATCATTTTCTAGCCGTAAGAGGACACTGTCTAAAAAGTGTCCCACATTTAGCGCCTTTGGGGTCAGCGAGAATGTGCCAAGTCTCGACGAGACACGTGAAAAATTTTTCTAAGAGAGGAAAGGTGTTGGTGTTGGTGTTAGTGTCTAAGAAGAGTGTGAACTTCTTAAATTGCTATTGAAGGATGGAGAGGTCGTTGGCGAAGTTGGAGGAGTTGAGCTGGAGGAGGGAGTACCAATCGTGGTTGTGAGCGTCGGAGTGGACATTGGAGATGGCGATGATTTGATGGACAATAGTATGGTGGGAGCCTAGGAAGGTTATAGACGAAAAACGAAGTTGCAGACAGTGGATCGGAGAAGCAGCAGTGGGAGGGTATGGCGATACATGCAACCAAGAGAATATAGGAAAATATAAAAGAAGGTCTGCAGATAGTGAAGATAATTTAGGGATTAATATTTTAAAAGGGAAAAAAGAAACCAAATTATAAAAATAAAGTTTCTTTCGTTACATTAGCTAGCTATTACAGTATCAATGTGGTAGGACTAAGTTCAACTCAACTTTCCAATGGCAGGCAATTGATATAAAGTGTTTTAGAAATGACTATGAGTCTTGAAATGTAATTTTAAGAATAAATTTAAATAATTATTAATTTTAAAGACCTTTAATATTTTCAAATACAAATTTAAGAATTACTTTGAGATTTAACTCCTTCTAACTCTCTCGTCTAACTTTAGTATTTTTGTTATATAAAAAAGAGTACACATTTCTTAATAGAAAGTCAGGTTGGGAGTAAATATTAATATGTTATTGGATTTTATTTTAATTTTTTTTCATAAAAAAGAGAGATTAAGGAGACAAAAAGATAGGCTAATGAGTTATGACTCAAATAGTATAGTCTTTTTATACTCACTTAAAAGATTGCGGGTTCGAATTTTTCTATCTTCGGTAAAAAAAAAAAAGAGACAAAAAGATAGGACTCTCAGTATGTGCCAAATTCGTTGGACTAGCTCGTTTATTCATTTAAATGGGCGAAATTTTGTTTTTAAAATTAAGCCCGTTTAAATTTCGGGCTAAACGGGTTGAGCCCGATTAACCCGAAAAAATAACGGGTTAAACGGACTAGCCTGCAGGCTAAATGGGTGGTTCGTTTATTTTTGTTTTTTACTTTTTTTTTAAAAAAAAAAGTAGCACTTTAAGCCGATATTTCTCCTAATCCAACCCATCAACTAAAAAAAATTTGTTTATTTAAGATTTTGACCTAAAAGTGATATTTTTTGTTAAAATAATTTTCAAAAAATAAAAATAAAAGGGTAAACGAGCCCTCCGTTTAACTCATTAGACTGACCATAAACGGTTCGGACTGAAAATTATTTCCCGCGAATGAAGCAGGCTTAAACGGGTCAAGTCTAAATGGGCTAGGCTGGCCAATTTGACAGCCCTGCAAAAGGATTAATCTATCGTCGACACGTAAAATCGGATTTGTTGATAAATATAGAACATCTGCTGCATACAAATGTTGTCAGTGATGGACATTATTTGAAATTGTATCATCCCACCAAATACTTGTACAGAATTTTTGTATAAAATAGTGCTCACCCTGTTTGAAATGACTTTGTATGTTTTCACAAAAATCATTTTACAACTCTACAAAACGTATGGTGCATGGAATAGCAAAAAAAAAAACGAACATTCACAAGCAAAAATTACTCCTTTCTATGTGTTTGGTATAATCTCACCGTTATAATAAGCTCGCAAATTTGTAACACCTTCTAGAGCTTCAACTTCACCAAACCCAACTTTTTGGACACTACTAATTATAAAAAAAAATCTCAAGTATAAAAAATATGAAATAAAGAAAAATAGGAGTGAAAGTGAGATATGAATCACGGATGAATTGACTTTAATATCTATAGACAAGACTCTCAATTAAAATAATTTTTTTATACAAAACGCAATTTACGTTTTTCAGTTTTCAATAAAAAAAATTTGCACATTTAAAACACAACCTACATTTTGATTTTTCGAAAAAAATAAAACATCTTAAAACGCAAGATGCATTTTGTTTACATTAAAAAAAAAGTTAAAAATAAAAAATGCAACCTGCGTTTTTTATGTTTCAGAAAAAAAAAAAAAACAAAAATTCAATCTTTGA
>NC_029787.2:445491-461291 GCF_000816755.2 Arachis ipaensis | reverse complement strand
ATCATAGTAGTATAAATATTTTATACATTTTTATTTTATTGAGTTACACGATAATTATTTTCATGTGTAAAAAATTGAGCCTGTATGAAGTATATGAACATATTCATTTATTTATTTTTATAGTTTCTTCTTTGAGTGAAATAGTAAAAATTAAACAGGGCTCATGCTAAAGAATCTGCTGGATTGTAGCTTTACTTGGTCCAAGGCTTCACTATTGACCAAGACAAAGCTCAAGGTCAAGCCCAAGCCCATTTACACTGCCATCTAAAACCCTAGCAGCTGCTGCAAAAAACGGCAAACCCTAGCAGCATACTCGCACTTATAAATAGTTGTGTGTGTTCTCTCATAAATCTCAGCCATCGGAGCCTCCCGAGTCCCGAATCAAAAATGGCGGTGCCGTTGCTTTCGAAGAAGATCGTGAAGAAGAGGGTCAAGAAGTTCAAGAGGCCCCAGAGCGACCGCAAGATCTCCGTTAAGGTATAAGCATTTTTCTCGCGCGCCTCAAATCTTGAAATTTGTGTAATTTGATTTGATTCATGAAAGGATATGATGATAGTATTTTGTCGCCCCAGTCTTAAGTTGCACCTATACAAGGTGTAAGGTGGTGATTGACATTCTTATCTGATCCTTTTCTTAATTTGAAATATTTTTTTTAAAAATTATTATCTTTGTTTCAATATTGATGATTTGTTCTTGTCTTATATAATTTATATTGCAAATGGGATGTGACGATAAACTTGTTGACACCCAGTCTTACCATCTATTTTGATGCATGGTGACCCTCTGACTATCTGATCCCATTTATAGGCTTTCACATTGTAAGATCTGAATTATTTGTGGTTTTTTTTGTGTGTTTAAATTTTGAACTTGTTTAAGCATGTTTTGTATATTGGGATTTGATGATAATTTATGACACCCAGTCTTACTTGCTCCTTTGGTGTGCTACCTGGTGAGAGATTAATTTCCTGATCCCTTTATCCATGTTTATAAATGGGCCTCAGTGTCTTACATTTTTCAAGTCATTGTTTTTTTTCATGTATCTGTGTTTTTATGTTTGAACTCACTGTAATGCCCTTTTTCATGAGAATAACAATGTTGATGAGATATGAGGATGCTTATCCACCTATTCTGTAATAGAATGATGATTCAAAACATGCACTACCATCTGATCTCATACAATTGATTCAAGTCTTTACTTTTATGTTATTGTTTCTTTTGTTTTGTATCAGTGATTTGATATTGATGTGTTCATGCCCGTGGTATCTAATGTCCAGAGTCTATGCCTGTACCTGGATGTTTCGTTTTAAGGGCATATAGAAATTTTTACAGGCCTGCGACACAGCTGGCTTTTGTTAATAATAAGCCTTCTGTTACTATTTTCCTGTTTACATCTTGAATTCACTTAAATATGTAATTCATCCCTTTTGCAATAAAATCCTTTCCTAAAACAAAATAAATGGTTAGAATTTTCATTGATGAATGTTCCCTCTCTGCAATCAATGATGCAATTTTTCCCAAAATTATGATCATCTGTGATTAATATCCAAATTATCACCATCTTTCGACTGAGATTGCAGTAAAGATCTTCTATATTCTTGTTTTTCTGTGTAGTCAATAGATTGACAGGTTGTGATTGGTTTACAATGTTTTTAAGATAAATTTTTCTTGTATTGTGTTAAACAGGAAAACTGGCGCAGACCCAAGGGTATTGATTCTCGTGTGAGGAGAAAGTTTAAGGGATGCACTTTGATGCCAAATATTGGTTACGGGTCTGACAAGAAGACCCGACACTATCTTCCCAATGGTTTCAAGAAATTTGTTGTTCACAATGTTAAGGACTTGGAACTGCTCATGATGCACAACAGGTTCCCCATTTAACAAACTTATTTTAGTGTGTCAACTGAATAATCTGAATGGGTTATTGAAATAAGGTATTCTATGATTTCAGGACCTACTGTGCAGAGATTGCACACAATGTATCAACAAGGAAGAGGAAGGATATAGTAGAGAGAGCTGCCCAGCTTGATGTGGTAGTGACAAACAAGACTGCCAGGCTACGTAGCCAGGAGGACGAGTAGACATTCAATTAATGTCTTTTATGTATTTGTGACCTTTAGGTTTTTGACCGGTATTTTATTTGTTCAAAAGAATTTGTAACATGGTATACAATTAAAGATTTTATTTCGCATTTTGTTTATCTTGCCATCTCAAATTGTTTCTTTTGTCACCGGAAATGATATCCATTTTTCTCGGCTACTGAGGTTATTTATTCTATAATTAGGATGGAATGCTAAAGAAATAACTCACTTGTAATTAGTCAGGAATAAATGATAACTATTAAAATCAGTATGATTCTGTAGTTTTTATAAGACTACCACAGACTCGGTATGAATCAAATTACAGAGAAACCAAAGCGGATGATTATAAGACTACCATAGACTCAATCTTTCCTGCATTTTTGATTTTATTTAACAATTGCATGTTGATTATGTGAGAAAGACATTCCAACGTAAAATCCTGCGATCATTACTTGTTAGCTTCTTGGTGAACAATTTGCAACTTAAAAGGACTCCCAAGTCCCAACACGAGTGTGCATGAGATCCTAACAAAAATGTACTGCATAGTAGTGTAACAATTAAGTAATTCCTCCTTTTTAAAGTGTAGTAAACTCGGCGGAAGGCAAAATTCCATTAGAGCATCATGAAATCCTAGGTGCCATGTTTTGCTAAACACTGAACATGAACGTGCTCATCCTTGTTACTCGCAGTCATAAGGTTATCTTACTTGGACCATGGATGCTGACCGTGTTTTTTTTTATACTGGAATAAATCAATAAGAATGAACACTATGTGAAGACAAACAGTTATTAACACAAAACGCAGATGGTAGGATCACCCTAGTAAGGTAAAAAATGGTGTCGTTTTAAAATGAAATCCATTCTAGAGCGTAGAGGTATAAGAACGACAGCAAAGTATAATCAACAATGGACGAAGACATGGAAGGTACTGGTTTGCCATAAAATTGCAATCCCCTGCTGTCCAAGAGATCTGTTATTGGCTTACTGAAACGGTATCAAGACAGAAGTAAATGATGATTGAAATGCACAGTTGCACATAGCAAGACGGGGAGTTAAATTTCAGAAAAAGACTACAGGGCTTTGCTGAGCTAGTAGATGAAGTTTGGCTATAAAGTTCATAATGTGCTAAAACATAAGTATCAAATAGAATCTTAAACGCCTTGGACAAATGTTGCATTAGCTAATTTAGACTTGAAGCCCTTCTTAAGTTTCAATATAGAGACGTCTCAAAATCTATAAGAAAACATTCTAACGAAGAGGAAGAGAGAAGGGGATATCCCATAGTTGTACTTGTATAACATCATGGCAACTCACAAAATCATCAATCATCATTAGAATACAATAAAAGAACAAGCAAGTACAACAAGAAGCTCGATTTACCCCAATGGTATGAATCTGAAACTGACTAGACCTGATTCAACTATAAAAATTCCCAATAAACATTGAAACCATCAGCATCAACATGATCAGCATGTATTTACGCCGTCCTTGCAATCTTTAGTCAAATTATAGAATGTCTCCACGTGTGTCTTACCACGATAAAAGACTTCTGTATCGACTGCAGCTCTCATGTATCCATCAAACTCGACGGGTTTTCCGTTGTTGAGAAGTGTGGTTTCGTTGTACCACTCACTCGTAGTTCCCCACAGTTCCTTATAATCATCAAGCAAATGGACCTTGTAGTTGGGTCTCAACTTGTCGAAGTAATTGTAGAAAGGCTCATTGGTGGCAATATACAAATTCCTCTGAGGTTGGATCATTCCTTTCAGCTTCTCAACAAGAACATCCGGCGATGTGTCGTAATCTAAATGAGGCCACAGCTCCTTGTTCTGAGCTTTCTCCCCTCGAACCACATGGACTGCATCAAAATCCCAGTCCATCCTTCCACTGATCTCTGTAACAATATTCATCAACCTCTTGGACTTCCACAAAGCATGCCAGGGCCTCTGAATATACTTTGCAGCCTCGCCTTCGCAGACTCTATACCAGTAATTCTCCGGCTCTGGCGCATCAAACTGCCTCCAAATGATGGTGCTCTTGTCCTTCTTAAGCTGCATGGGAGTCGCCTTGTGTGTCACAACCTTCCTAACAGGAACCTTGTTCCTCTTCAAATGGGTCTTATCCCACTTCTTCCAATCTCTCACGAACTCACCTTCCTCCACAATGGAAGCCACCTCCTTCAGATGCTCGAAATCGAAATAATACCGAAAATCCTTCCCTTCCTCATCCTTATGGCTAGGATTATATGTTGCAGCTAAGCAAACACTCAAATCCATCACAAAAGTCCTATTCAAAAACATAGCCTCACCCAATCCACACAAGAAACTCCACATATAATGATTCATCCCTTTGCAATAATCCCCACCCCTTGAATAATACAGATACTTGCCATTCCTAAAGTTAATTGCGGATCCCAAAGTAGGAATAGTATCATTAATCTCATCATCACGGTTTGAAATTTTTGGCAAAGCCTTACCCTTACCGTTGGCACCACTGCGAGCACCTTCATTTCGCGGACGGAGCGCCGGGTTCCTCCGCGCATTGCTACCTGAATGCCATCGGCCGGCGTGCACCACCTTGTACTTACAATCGTCGGTGAGCTGCAGCTTGAACCGCCGGAAGTCACGGTACTTCCGCCACGACTTCTCCCTCTTGTTCCGGAACCGCCACGCGACGTCGCACTCGTCGGCTGTAGAGCCGTTCACCGGCGTCTGGTAATCAAAGAACGCGATCGACTTGAAAGTCCTTAGGTTGAACCTCTCGACTGCAATCAAGACGCGAGGATCGGAGCAGTTTAGGGTTCCGGAGGCGGCTGCGTCGGCGCAGGGTCCGCGGACGACGCCGACGGCGTCATCAGAGTCGGCAGGGGAAGCTAACGGCGGGGTTAAATTTGCGATCCGCTCCTCGGCCTTCTCGATGACGGCCTCCGTGACGGCAGGAGCGGCGGCCGATTGTGAAGGAAAGGGAAGCGGCGGATCCTGTGGCGAAGGGGAAATATCCTCGCCGGTTTTGATGATAGAAGTGTCGATGTGAAACGTGGCATTTTCTGATTGGGTGAAGAGAGTAGTGAGTGCTGGCGCTGATTGGAGCCATGGGTCTGGTGGCTGGTAGGTAATGGCAATGACGGTGAAGATTAGGACCGAGAAAACGAAGACAGAGAAACAGAGGTTGCTTATGAGCTTTATCATGTTCTGTGCTATTGGCTCCGCTGCCGTGGTGGCGGCGGCGGCGGAGCTGCTTGGGTGTGAGTGTGAGTCCTTCATTGTGTTTCTGAGATCTGAGTTCTGGTGCGGGGTGGGTTCAAAGAAAAGAAAGCGATGCGGCAATGCGTAGTGTGGAAGGAAGGTGGTTCAGATGAGTAGGATCTGCTGAGCGTGATTACTCACTTAACTCTCTGATTACTCATTAATCTAATCTTTTTTATTACTACTTACTTTCTACTTGCTCCTACTGGCATAGCAGCGGATACAGTTTGACTCTCTGAGGATCAAGATTCAAGAGTTCGATTCTGTTGTTGCCATATTCTTCTTCTTCGGTATGTCGGTCTTCGTTTGTAGCCACCGAATTTACAGTAGTGCGTATGTTGTCGCCGTCTCTTTTATTGTTTACTCTAATCTAAATATTTCTCTTGGCCTACATCTTCTATCATATTCTTACAACCTTTCCAACCTACCTACCATTATTGTTTTCTCTAAAACTCACAATGTGAAATTCACGATGTGAAATTACTAATTACTAATTACTAATTGAGAATAGTTAGATATAATATAATCAAATATGTAAAATTATTATCTAACTATTCTTAACTATCAATTTCCCAGGTTTCCAACTTAAAAATATTCACATTTTTAGTGTCTCAATATATTGTGCTAATAATTTTATTTATTTATACAGTTATTCGAATAGAAAGAAATATTCACTATGGTTTCTTAGACAAGAAATTCAATCAAAATTCATTGCATTTTGCCAGAGCTATGCTCAAATTGGTGTGCGTGGACTGAAGTAATTATGAGCTACTGGTCCCAATAGTTGGCACTTTGAAAACATTTTTTCCTAAATAAAATCACCCAAAAGGGATTGTAAGCACCTATATTTTATTAACTACACATATGAACATAGTTCAGTTGTTCACATCGACTATTATGCATTTCAGGTCAGCGGAATGCATGGTTGTAATCATGATAACGGAAATTCTTGTATATGAAGTGAGCTAGCCAACGAGACAAGGCGAATGAGAGCACTGCAACCACAACCATTGAACTTCTTGTGAATGTAGACATGGTTCCCTGCTTCATTGCAGCAACAATCCCTATTGAAGCAACACATATGATCTGAAGCGCCACTTCAGCCACATTGAGGCTCTTATATGCAAGGTTGCAGCTCCGGCAGTTCACCACATGCGACCAATACCTGTCAAAAAGCTGCTCCCTGGGTGGCGTTGGCGCAAGAACTCCACTGTATTTACCTCTCCAATCAACTTGCCCACCTGCATACTTGTTTAGCCACTTTCTAAAACCGACCACAAGTGCATCTGACTTTGTTGGCACGAAACAGGCTTTCGCCCAGTTCGCTGAACCAACATCCATAAGTTTGTATTCCTGTCAAAACAATTTCATCCTTCTCAGAGGATGGTAAACAAAGGAAGAGTAGTAGCTATTCAGACACAAATCTGAATTACCTCAACATGAAGAAGATATAAATCTGAATCTAGAATAAGGTTTTGTCCAACATGAAAAAACCACCGCGGCACAATTTTGTCCATCCACAGTCCAAAGTTTCGTGGGAAGCACCATATCAGTCTGCTTTTACCAGGACTAACCGGAATGCAAACAAAGATTAAGGAAAATTTCTTCTGTTTTGATGACTTCTGCATTAATCAAATTCAACACACATTATACAACCTCATAAAAAACTGTGTTGGTATGTTTGCACCAAAAACTCACATTTCTCAACAATTTACCTGATTTTCACCGGATGGGGCTGGTTGATCATGGCTATATGCATAAAATACGCATGGCGGCATGAATTTGCTTTTGCTCCAACCCTGCTCTGCTAAAAAACCGTTGACATCTAACTTTTCAATTGCCAATTCTAGTGGCCTGCCTCCTTCTCTATCAACTTTCACTGCAGAGTCAGTTAAGCCCTCTACACATGAGTGCCATATATAAAAACAAATATAAATTGAACTGAATTTAAAGGATTTATCTTATATGCCTTTTGGTTTCTGCGTACGCATTATTCCATAATGTGCGTACGGAACATGTGCAGGGTCCATAAGGTTCTCTATCAGCACCTCATAGCTGAAATCAATATTCATTTTGTTAGAAAGCTGTGCTAAGCGGAGAAACAGTTTTCATGGCTTGAAAGAAATCTCTTGGATTCTGGAAATATGATACATACCCATAAGGAATATCTCTGTTTCCCATCAAGCTAGTGTATGAGGGATCATCAATCTCTGGTATGTATGGGGGTTTCTTTCTTTCAAGAATATCTTTATATTGAGGATCAGAATTTGGCCAAAACCACAAGATACCACTCTGCACGGTACTTGGGTATGCGGCTACACATGCTTTTTTGAAGGTATGAAACTGCACATTACCACAACTTAATGATTGCTTTATAGAGCATATCAGACAATGAAAGGAAAACAAGACAAAAATTAATAGAACATTGACTATGAATGTTACTAATAAGAATTGTTGTTACCGGAGGAGCATCAGGGGGTGCCTGAGGAATGAGCTTACAGTCCCCAGAGCCATTAAAACACCAACCATGGTAGACACACTGCAATCTGCCCCATTGATCGATCCTTCCCTCAGACAAAGGTGCCAATCTGTGAGGGCATGCATCATCAAACACCTTCCATGCACTCTCATTCCTATCCCACCACACAACCACATCAATCCCCAAAACTTTCTTCCCGTGGGGTGCCCTCTTGTCAAGGTCACATATTGGCATCACTGGATACCACTGAGAGTACCAATCAAACTTCTCTCCCTTTGATTCAACTTCCGTCTCAGCCTCAGGTGTGTTGCTGGATTCTGTCAATGGAGATGGTGACAAGGCAGTGAAAAGCTTGGATTTTGATTTGTTTCCATGAACTATAGAGAGTAATGGTGAATTGGTTACTTGAGTAGTAGTATTAGTAGTAGTAGTAGTGCTGAAGAACATGGATTTCCTAAGTGGTGGGGTTGTTGGTTCATGCGGTGTTGGGATGTGAAGAAATGAAGGAGCAGAGAAAGATATCATAGTTTCCATAGTTCCCTTTGGTTCAATGAATCCAAAGGAACTAGAAGTACGAGAGAGGAACACAAATGCAAGAAACCCAACACTTCAACTCATCAGAAGATGTTGAAGAAAAACTAGTGGCTCAAGTTTGTCAATTTTATGGTGATCATTCCGTTTTTGGTATTTATGTGACGAAAAGAAGCCTGAGCCTCAAAAATGTGCAAGGACAAAATGCTTGCTCAACACACTATCTCTATCGTGTGGATACACTACCGATACTCCACACTATTTACCTTTACCTTTTTAGTAGAAAATAGAAATAGATCCTCCTAATTTTTTTATTTTAATTAAGAAAAAAAAAATAGAATCTCTCATTTCTTTCGTATTCTTTTATATTTGTTTAAAGTAAAAACTCACGTGCACTCGACTTTACTTACTGATTTGACTAAATTTTTATCTAACGACTCTTACTTATCAACTTTACGGAAATTATGATATGCACGAAAAAAAATCGTGGTCTGATGTTTTTGGGTATGTCTAAAACGAGCACAACCATTATGTGTTTATTGGATGCGCCACACTTATATAAACCATTAGATTTAATTAGATAAAAATCAAAGGCTAATATGAAAGAAGAGCATTGATGTACTCTAATAAATACAGAATATCCTAATACATAAATAAATGCTTTAAATGACAATACTTTAATATACAATATTTTAAATGGTAACAGAATCTTTTATTTTTAAATAATTAAATATAAAATATATAAATACAAGCATGTTTTCACTCTTAAGCACAATTAAAGGAGAATTTACAAAACCATGCTATTTCATTGGATAAATGGGAGAAAGGTTGACAAAACCCTCTAAATTCAACACAAGATAAATTCTAAATATGGGGTTTATCAGAAGCCTGCCCTGCCCCGCCAAAGCCCGCGGTTTAAGCAGTCCGGATTAGGCCGGCTTTTGCTATTTGGCAGTCCCAATTTTTCAGCCCAACCCGCCTTTTTGGCGGGTTACGCGAGCCGGCCCGGCGGGTTAGGCCCGTTTGCCACCCCTATCCATAGCCATTCCAAAGAACGGCTTTGAACTAATTGATATAGTCCAATTTAAATTCTAATAGACGGATGAATCAAATGCATATCTAATTCAAGCATCACTTTAATATATGCAATAGTTATCACAACCCTAAATTATAGACTAATGCATCCTGATAATTAAAAATTTATATGTGACACGAAATTATGTGAACTAAAGAGCAAAAGACAACTACAAAATAGCAGCACGATCAAATACACTCTCTTTAACTAATCGTAGATCTACTACAAATTGAAATCAAACACAGAAGAGCAATCAGAGAGAGAAACAACGAGGTTACAGAGAGTAAAGATTCAATTTTTAATATTTTATCAAATTATACATTTATTCTTTTAAATAATTTTTTAATTACAAAATAGCTTAATCATAGTTAACATAATAACCAATTAAAAGGTGACATGTCATAAAGGGTAATTTACATGTTAAAATATAAAAAATAGAGTAGAATTTATCATATATATATATATGAAAAATTAGTGTACAAATGTCATAATATTTTCAAAATATTTTTTTTGTATTTATATGTTTTATATTTTTAATTACGTAAGTTTGATTGGTTTATGTCTTACTAATATAAGTAAGACCTATATGTTTACTTTAGGTCTTACAAATGTCATAATATTTTCAAAATACTTTTATTTTTTTTATATTTATATATTTTATATTTTTATGTTACAGTTTAAAATTTTATTTAAATATGATTTTTTAATATTATAAAAATTTCTTGCATAATAATTAATCTTATTGAATAAAGAATACTCATATTTTTGTATTTATATATTGTATATTTAATTATTTAAGAATAAAAGATTTTGTTACCATTTAAAATATTGTGTATTAAAGTATTATCATTTAAAACATTTATTTATGTACTAGGATATTCTATATTTATTAGAGTCCATCAATGCTCTTCTTTCATATTAACCTTTGATTTTTATCTAATCAAATCTAATAATCTATATAAATGTAGCGTATCCAATAAGTACATAATGGTCGTGCTCGTTTTAGACATACCCGATGCGGGGTTCAAACCTCAACTATGACAGGAAAAGGTGAAAATTAAGGTTAAAATACGAATGACATAGTAACAATATGATCTTAGATATCATACTTTATCTAATTTGAACGAAAAAACAAAAGATTTTGTGTTACCCAACTCTGTTTAGACAAAGCCACATCATATTGGACCCACAAGAACCACAAGTATTGGGTACACAGCAATATGCTCTCTCCGCCAACCGGAAATCGTTATCCCAAAATCTCATCCACTCCCTCTCATTCCCTCCACTCATTCCTCACTTGATAAACCATAGCAAATTGAGCATCTCATGAACACACAAGGAGAGATAACACCAATCTCAACATAAACCAACCAAACCAATACACCACAACCCTCTTTCTCTAGCTCTCTTTCTGCTGTTGTAATCTACTTACACTGCAGAAGCCCCAAAAGGTACTCCATCTGCGACAATGTCTTGTTCCAATCTCACTATGTCGGGTGTCTTCAAAACCTTCTCTTTCTGATGCCTCCAACCTCTCTTTCCATTCTGTTCTCAACCCTTTTCAGCTCCCTTCACAAAATTCACCCTCATGCAGCCTCTCACGTTCTTCTGTCACCCCAGTACAGTGTGGTCTCAGAGAGCTCAGAACCCGCATTGAATCTGTCAAAAACACACAGAAGATCACAGAAGCAATGAAGCTTGTTGCAGCCGCTAAAGTCAGAAGGACTCAAGAAGCTGTTGTTAATGGAAGACCCTTCTCAGAGACTCTTGTTGAGGTCCTCTACAACATCAACGAGCAGCTCCAAACTGAGGACATTGATGTCCCTCTCACAAAAGTTAGGCCAGTGAAGAAGGTAGCACTGGTTGTGTGCACTGGTGATAGAGGTCTCTGGTGGTTTCAACAATAACATCATCAAGAAAGCTGAGGCAAGAATTGCTGAATTGAAGGATCTTGGTCTTGACTACACTATCATTAGTGTTGGCAAGAAGGGTAACTCTTACTTCCTCCGTAGACCTTACATACCAGTTGATCGGTTTCTAGAAGAAGGATCGCTCCCAACTGCGAAAGAGGCTCAGGCAATTGCTGATGATGCCTTCTCGCTGTTTTCAGTGAAGAGGTTGACAAAGTAGAACTCTTGTACACAAAGTTTGTGTCATTGGTGAAATCAGATCCTGTGATTCATACCTTACTTCCACTATCGCCAAAGGGAGAGATTTGTGACATCAATGGAAACTGTGTTGATGCTGCTGATGATGAGTTCTTCAGGCTAACAACAAAGGAAGGAAAGCTAACTGTAGAGAGGAATGCTGTGAGGACAAAGACAGAAGACTATTCACCAATTTTGGAGTTTGAACAAGATCCTGTTCAGATCCTTGATGCTCTCTTGCCGCTTTATCTCAACAGCCAAGAGAGCACTTCAAGAATCACTTGCAAGTGAGCTTGCTGCTAGAATGAGTGCAATGAGCAGTGCAACTGATAATGCTGTTGAGTTGAAGAAGAACTTATCCATTGTCTACAATAGGGAACGTCAGGCTAAGATCACAGGTGAAATTCTTGAGATTGTTACTGGTGCCAATGCTCTTCAATAGGTTACTTTTGGCATCATCATCATTATCCATGGTTGGATTTATTTGTAGGTGTCCAATATCATAAAAGGGTGTTGTCGCTCCCCTTTGTTACATTCTAATGTTCTTATTTATGACCGTTATGAAACTATGCGATTTTTACACTTCTGAAATATAAAAAACTAAGAGTCTCAAAGGGAAACCTTTTATTTTTTTTTGTCAAGTTTTTTCCCACCTTTTCATCTCACAAATGATGTATGTAATAATAGATCTATATATTATGTCACTGTTTTGGAAGTTGTATCTAAAAATTTATCATTTAAATACTTTACTGTGGTTTTCACAATAACTAATTAATGATTTAGGTATTCTCATTGTTATATACAAGATATTCGCGCAACTCTTGTTTAGATATTTATGTTAGGTATTCTCATTGTTTAGATATTTTTTGTCAACTCTTGTCTATGTGAATGTATACTCATGTAGGAATCTTTGAGAGATTTCCTTACTAGGACTCATTTCTTTGCGTGATTAATTCTAGCAGAATGTTAGATCAATGATTATGGACAACCGAAAAATATAGTTTGGCTATGTAATTTTTCCAAGTACAATTAGGCATTTTGCAAAACCATGTTGTGTTAATCTGTAGTATTATCCATTATAGCTGCTTTTTGTTACATCCCTTGATTTGATGTGTCTTAATATCATAATATCCAGAATTTGCATATTGTGAAGGAGCTTATGCCTCTCAAAAAAGTTTCTTACTGAAGTTGCATTGCAGATGAAGATGTTGAAGATCTTCTCCCTGCTAATAATGTTCCTGGAAAATCTTCTGGGACTGTCTTGCCCTTTGTTGGTGTTGCTTGCCTTGGAGCCACTTTATTCGGTTATCATCTTGGGTATGGATTTTCATATTCATTTTACTCTGCAGATAACTGGATTTATACTGCAGCATATCTAGAATCTGTATTGCCATCAAAGTTATATGAGTGATTTGCACTACATCTTAATTGAGTGATTTTCATATTCATTATTCTTTTCCCATTTGGAAAACTTTGACAATGCCCTGTTTCTTGTAGGGTGGTAAATGGAGCTCTTGAGTACCTGGCCAAGGATCTTGGTATTACTGAGAACACTGTACTACAAGGTGCACCCTTTTTGTTGCAAATTAATCTAGTCTATTTGATCTTATGAGAAAAGAAAGCTGTAAATGTTTATGAAATACAATTTTCTTATTCTTTACCTCAGGCATTTTAAGTTTTATGTTCATGGAAAGTTTTCTGTTAATGTTACTTATAAACACATTGAACTGAGAAAAACCTTCAGTTTTTGTATGGTATGGAGTGTAATTTAATTATTTGTTACTTTTGCATTTTTGTGCAAAACCATTATTTATGTCCCACTATCTATAAAATTTTTGTTTCTAAAAGTTCCAGTTTCTCTTGAAAATGCTCCAACAATCCCTTTCTCATGATTTTCATGACTATAAAATCCATCAACAGGATGGATTGTCAGCTCTCTACTTGCTGGCGCCACTGTGGGTTCATTCACTGGTGGAGCATTGGCTGACAAATTCGGCCGAACTAGGACCTTTCAGTTAGATGCAATTCCACTAGCAGTTGGAGCATTTCTTTGGTCAATCAGTTGTCCTTGAGTTCAAGGTTTGATCTTTCATGTTTTTTTGAAATGATGCTGAACATCACAAATTACAGTGCTACAGCTCAAAGCATTCAGACGATGATTGTTGGCCGCTTGCTAGCTGGTATAGGAATCGGTGTTACATCTGCAATTGTACCATTATACATATCTGAGGTGGTGCTGCTATAAATTATTTTAACATTTCTAATCTTGTTTATATATTTTATATTGACTGCTTAGGTAATTCCTTACAATGAACAGATTTCTCCAACTGAAATTCGCGGTGCACTTGGATCTGTTAATCAACTTTTTATATGTATTGGGATTCTTGCAGCACTAGTAGCCGGTTTGCCTCTGGCAGGAAATCCTATATGGTATTGAGCTATTTATTTTTCTTCTGAATACAAATATCAAATAGAGATAGTAACATATATATGATTGTTAACCTTGAAATTTTGTTGTATAGTTGATGGAAGCCTTTAAATTTTTTGTTAAACTGTGAATCTAATGTTTGTTAACATGCATCCTCTTTTCCTTCTCTCTTTATTCAATTCCATAAGGTGGCGGACAATGTTTGGAATTTCGGTTGTTCCATCTGTTCTGTTAGCACTAGGAATGGCAGTTTCTCCAGAAAGTCCTAGATGGCTCTTTCAGGTTGTCCTGCAATTCCACAATCATTGACATGAATGGTTTCCTTAATGTTTCTAAGTAGCATGAAATTCTAGAATCATAGTGTTTATGTTTGGCAATTGCAACAAGTTTCTTGTAGGTTTTGTGAGAGACTTACATTTATTGTTTTACAGCAAGGGTATCTGATGCAGAGAAAGCAATTAAAACACTTTATGGAAAAGAAAGAGTTGCTTCGGTTATGCATGACTTAACAGCAGCAAGTCAAGGTTCTTCTGAACCTGAAGCAAGATGGTTTGATCTTTTTAGTAGCAGGTATCGGAAAGGTATTCAATAATTTAAGATTAATCCCATATTCCATTAACCAGGAGAAATAAAAAATCTAGTATAAGATTGGTTTCAATTTTTAGTTTACTCTGAAATTGATTGATGCTTTGTGAATTGGTGCTGCAGTTGTCAGTGTTGGAGCAGCACTTTTCTTGTTTCAGAAGTTTGCTGGAATTAATGCTGTGGTGTATTATTCGACTTCTGTTTTCCGCAGTGCTGGAATTGCTTCTGACATTGCAGCAAGTGCCCTTGTTGGTGCTTAAAATGTCTTCGGTTAGTATCATTATTTTTGTCCTGAAAAACTGGATAATGTGAACAAAGGTGAAGTTATTTCCTGCTGGTGTTTGATTTTGTTGCAGGCACTGTAATCGCTTCGTCCTTGATGGACAAACAAGGAAGGAAAAGTCTCCTTATCACAAGTTTTACCGGAATGGTAATAGTTTTTCTCATCTTATATCTGTCTAAGGCCTAATGCATAAGATTTTGAACACTAGGTTGAATTCTTTTCACTTTTCAGTCACAAATGCCTTTCAACTTGCTACTTCTCAATGAATGATTGTAAAGGTCTAGTTGACTTTTCTGATATTTGATTTTAGTTTTATGCATATAAGCTATTCATGATCTTATGATAAACAATGCATGAAATATCATTGGTGTTTTCTTTCCTAGGCTGTTTCTATGTTGCTTCTTTCTCTGTCTTTCACTTGGAGTGTCCTTGCACCATACTCTGGTACCCTTGCAGTGCTTGGAACTGTCGCGTAAGTATTATTTATTTATTTTTTTAATAACATAATTTCGTTCGACAAAAGACTACTTTATAGTTCATATTATTCCTTTTTCCGCTATTTCTTTTAACAATGATCAATGAACCTTAAACAGCTATGTGTTATCCTTTTCTCTTGGTGCTGGTCCTGTGCCTGCTCTTCTTCTACCTGAGATATTTGCCTCGAGAATCAGAGCTAAAGCGATCTCTTTGTCCTTAGGCACACATTGGGTAAGTAACTTTGCTATGGAAGATTATATCAACTTTAATCACTCCCTTTATGTTGCTGTCAAAATTTTGAATTTTCTTTTCACATTTTTGTTCAGAGGCTAAAAATGCAAGTCTAAAAACCTTAGTGTAGTGAGTGAGAGTTTATACCAATAATCACATGGCTAAGTTGACAAAATGATGAATGAAACAGAACAAGTTTTCTCTATATACTCTAATTACTCCACCTTGCTGTGTTGAGCTTT
>NC_029787.2:443130-445243 GCF_000816755.2 Arachis ipaensis | reverse complement strand
GTTTAAAAAAAAAAAAAAAAAAAACAGAACAAGTTTTCTCTATGAATTTTTCAAATTATTCCTTACTATATTGAAAGCTAAAACAAGATGAAACTGCATAAGAAGCCATGCCAAACTCAATCACATAGTTCTCTTGTGCTTGATTCTATTTATTATCTTAAAAATACAAAAACCATAAAAAATGTTTTCCTTATTAATGCTAATGATGGATTTTTTTGTCTTCTTCCCTTATCAGATCTCCAACTTTGTGATTGGACTGTATTTCCTAAGTGTTGTAAACAATTTTGGAATCACCAGTGTGTACTTGGGGTTCTCAACTGTGTGTATTCTTGCTGTATTGTACGTATCTGGTAATGTTGTGGAAACAAAGGGTCGTTCATTAGAAGAAATAGAACGTGCTCTTAGCCCTGCATCTTAATAACATCCTTATCAAATGCATATGCATAATCCTAAGTGGTAAGTACTGTGACTTTGACTTTAGATGCGGTTATTGTATCTATCTTATGTTGAGTTAACTTTGAAATATAATCTATAGTTAAATATGGCATAATTCTGTATTTATTAATTATTATATGGAGCACAAATGATAGGAAAAAAGGCTAGAAAGAATTTTCAATTAAGTTCCTATATTTGTTTTCTTTTCAATTAGGTCCCTATATTATATCAGATTTTGTAACTAAGCTCCTGTGACAAAAATATTGAAATTAACGAAATATTCTATTAAACTATATAGATTATTTAGTTAAGTATTAGGCATATTCGTTTTGTTTAATGGAATATTCCGTCAATTTTAGCGTTTTTGTCATATTAGGAACTTAATTACAAAATCTGAAATGGTATAGGGACTCAATTGAAAAAAAAAAGTATAGAGACCTAATTGAAAATTCGGTGAAATTATAGGAACCGACAAAATAATTAAACCTTAAAAGTATAATGCTAAAGAAATTTTTTTTTGGCTAACGTTAGCTAATTTTTATAAAATTTGTTTATCTTAAATTCTAGACCTTAGATTATAAATCTTTAATCTTAAATAATAAATTGTAAACCTAAATCGTAAAATTGACTAACTAAGAAAAGACGTAAGACTTTATCTAGACTTTATATTTATACTGAATGTAAAACATAGACAAATTAAGAAAAGACGTAAGACTTTAGCTTGATTCACGTCAAACTTACCATAATTTTTAGATATTTCTAAGACAAATCAAAATGGAAAAAATAAATAATATTATTGACTTGATGTCTATAATTTCTTCGTCTTAAAATCATGTATATATATGCCAACAATTCGAGTCCAATAATTTAATCCTCACAACTGATTATGAAATTTTAGTATTGAAGAAAATCTATTGATTTTTCTGGTTGATCTCTCTCAATAATTATCACATGGAGCGAAACCCACCATATCATTTTCTCTTCATTATACTTGGCATATCACTAGCAACAATGGCACCATTATTCTTCTACACCTTATACTTCAATTCACAACACTTTATTATATATCCCATGACACTTCCAATATTATTCACAACATTTATGTCATCACCACCTTCATTAGAATTACCAACAAATTATTCACAACCGTTAGATGTAACTACATCACATAATTTCACCAAAGTGTGTGATTTGAATACACCAACAATCATGCACAACATGGACGATGAAGAGTTGTTCCTCAAAGCAAGTATGGTCCAAGGAATCCAAGATTATTTTCCTAAGAACAAAGCTAATATTGTTCCAAAGGTGGCATTCATGTTCTTGGTGAAAGGTGCATTGCCATTAGCACCATTGTGGGAGAGATTCTTCAAAGGACACAAAGGGTTCTACTCCATTTACTTGCATCAACATCCTTCTTTCAATGAAACCTTGCCTCCGGATTCTGTTTTCTTTGGAAGAAAATTCCCTAGCAAGGTTAGTTTTATTTTTTTAATATTTGCATGCATTAAATTATAGAGGAACAATGGGTTTTTTTTTTAACAATGTAAATAATAAGTAAAAAAAATTAATTTTAAATTAATTAAATATAATTTTAGTTAGTGAATCTGAAATGCAGCCTATTATTCACGTTATTCGCATCTTTTATTGTTCACCTAACTACTATTGTTTAATTGTT
>NC_029787.2:424437-443096 GCF_000816755.2 Arachis ipaensis | reverse complement strand
TCTACTTTAATCATAAATAAATTTTAATAAAGTATTTAAGATTATTTCTATTAATAAAATAACAAGAAATAAATAAAAATCATTATTAAAGATAGTTATATCTTGAGAAAATGACAAATCGATCCCTGACTTTTTGGTTTGCGGATATTTAAGTCCCTAAGAATTTAAAAATACATTTAACTCTCTGACCTCTTGAAAATCTGGACACATCGATCCCTTGGTCTAATTTATTCCATTTTAAAAACTATTTCACGTGTGCATCCATATCAACCAGGTCAGTACAACGAAAGTCATGTTTAATTTTTCTGTTGGGTCTGACAGACCCATCACCCAAGTGAACACGAAGGATCAATATGTCTAGGTTTTAAAAAGGTCAAGGACTTAAATGTATTTTCAAATCCTTGAGGACTTAAATGTCCACGGATCAAAAGGTCAATGACTTATTTGTCATTTTCTCTTATATCTTTTATAGAAATTTATATCGGTGAAAACTCAGGTGCAGTCAACTTCACATGAAATTGATAGTTGAGAGTCGTTAATCATTTAACAACTCTTAGTTATCAACCTCACGTGAATTTACACCATTTATATATTCAAACAAAATTAATTAAACACTTTTTTTTTTTGTTTGAATGTGTGGCAGCCAACTTCATGGGGCTTGTCATCACTTGTAGATGCTGAGAGGCGTCTTCTTGCTAATGCACTTCTTGATTCATCCAACCAACGCTTTGTTCTTCTCTCAGAATCATGCATTCCATTGTTTGGTTTCAAAGCAATCTATGACTATCTCATGAACACAAACCTTAGCTTCTTAGAATCATATGATATGTCTGGAAGACCGGGAACCGGAAGATACCATCCAAAAATGTGGCCAATCGTTAACATAACAAATTTTCGAAAGGGGTCTCAATGGTTTGAAGTGAAGCGTGACATTGCAATTGAAATAGTGAAAGACACTAAGTACATCCCTTTGTTTAAGAAGTATTGTGTTCCACTTCCACATGGGATATGCTTTTGTGATGAACATTATTTGCCCACACTTTTGCAAATGTTGCACTACAAGATGAACGCAAAACGTAGCATCACTTGGGTGGATTGGTCAATTGCTGAAGGCCCTCACCCAAGAGAAATTGGTTCAAGTAGTTATAACATTACTTATGAGTTTTTGAACAAAATTAGGTTTGGATCAAAGTGTGTTTACAATGGAAACACCACCAACATGTGTTTCCTCTTTGCTAGAAAGTTTCTTCCAAGTGCATTAGAGCCTTTGCTTAGGGTGTCTCCTTTGTTGTTTGGTATTGATCCTTAGTTAACATATAATTCTATAGTAGTTTATTTATCATCTTATAATTTCGTTTTTTCTATTAAATAATGAATTGGATAAAGTATACTTTTTGTCTTTATTGTATGTGATTTTTTTCAAAAATATTCCTAAAGTTTAATTGTATTTAATTTTGTCACTAACGTTTTCGATTTGTATCAAAATTACCTATGGATGTTTATTCTATCTGAAATGTTGGCTGTTGGGGATAAAATTAAAAACGTTTAGAGATAGTTTTAAAACAAATTGAAAACATTAAAGACAAAATTAAATAAATTGAAAACGTTAGGGACAAAATTAAAATTAAACGTTATGGGTATTTTAAAAAATATATATATAAACCTTAGGGACAGAAAATATATTTCACCCTAATAAAATTTACAAATATACTATTTGTACATCATAATCAGCTGCCAAATATATTTATATATAAATATATGTATTGGTTTAATTTATTTTTATTGTGTATTTGTATTTTAACATGTATTTTATACTAATAGCTGACTTTAGTAGGTGATTTTAGTGTATATATATATTTATAGCATAATTAAAAAATTTAATTTTAATATAGTGATAGTATGATATTCAATCACATAATATTAGCAATAATAACTATTTATAGTCTTTTAAAAGAACATATATTTATTACATCAAAATTGAACTCTAAAGTCTAAACATATTCATATATGAAATATGTATAGTCCAAATAGTCTTAAAATATTACAGCCAAACAAGTGATATAGCCTATGAAGCAGAACCTAGGATCTGTTTCATTATGTAGTCAACAAGTACATCCTAGTAACAATTTCTAAACCGCTAAATTAACCATGCAGAATTTGAAGATTCTGCTTCAATTTCAACTAACCACAACCAAACCAAATAGGAACTCTCTAAAGTCACTAGTTTAATTTATAACATAGTCAAATGCATGGAAATTAACAACACTCCCTATATTATAATGTTATTATTGATATTTATATATTTATATAGCATTTATTAGCCTGTGCCTAAATACCATTAAGTCTTCCATAGCATTAACATCATATCAAACTTGATCATTATCTTTCATTTCCATCTCTGAAGGGAAATTGGTTTTGTTGCCATCACAATCATGGTGTGCAGTGTGCACTGTGATTCCCCATTCTGGTTGTTGCTCCGGAATATTGTTCTCAATTTTGTTATTTGCATTCTTGTATATGAGGTATAAGGCCATTTGAGCGAAACCAAACAAAAATCCTAGCACATTAGGAAGCTGAAAAAAATAGATCAAATAACAGAATTGTTACTCTTTATTTATAAAATATTAAATAGATATGATATATTATTTAATTTCTTACCATGATGTAATAATCCTTGTCGAATAGTCCATAGAAAAACCACATGGTAGCACAGAGGGTAAGAAACAAGGACAAAGAAAATGGCATGTACTCTACACTTTTAGTCTTTATCACCCTCCTCTGCAATTCATGCAAGAAGATGCTAATAAAAAATGTATAATGTTTATTGAAAGTGAAAGTGTTGAAGATTAATAATTGAATATGAAAATATGTATATAAAGTTACCATGATACTTAAGGGTGCAGCAAACACTGCAATGTTGAAAATGGCGCAGATCCAACCAACTGCATGAACACGTTTGTCACCTCTCACAATGAAAGTGGTGATTATCATGGTTATGCCAAGACCACCCACATCAGCACCAAGCATCATCCACAAGGTAGAAATCTGTACAATAATTCATCAAATGTGTTTGAAATTAGAAACAAATGTATAAAACATCTAATAAGGTGAAAACTCACGTGCAGTTGTTAAAAATTGTTATATGATTTAACGTGTTTGA
This sequence comes from Arachis ipaensis, assembly GCF_000816755.2. NCBI lineage: Eukaryota > Viridiplantae > Streptophyta > Magnoliopsida > Fabales > Fabaceae > Arachis > Arachis ipaensis. The sequence continues at coordinate 439,936 of NC_029787.2, read as the reverse complement.
TTAAATTGTTAGGTGAAAACTCAGATGCAGTCGACTTCATGTGAAGTTGATAGTTGAGAGCCGTTAGATGAAAATTTAGTCAAATCAGCCAAATTATCTAACAACTCTCAATTATCAACTTCATGTGAAGTCGACTGCACCTGAGTTTCTACCAAATTGTTATCTATCGGCTCTCAATTATGAATTTCGCATAATGAATGTTTCACCTTGTGCTTCCTGGGAGCATATATAATATACATGAGAAGGTATGCAACTTCTATAACACATCCAATACAGTTGATGGTGATGATCAAAATTGCATTGGTCTTAAGGTAACCATAATATAACAGTAACATTGCACTTAGAAGTGCAACCACATATGGGATTGATTGAAATCCTTCAGATGATTTGTTCTTGTATATTGTATAGAAGGTTGGCCTGCATCATAAATTTAATTAAACACAAACAAATATATATAAGTTTCTAGTGATATTCAGATTAATATAATTTGTAATATTGTATTGTTTTAGAATGGACTTACAAGGGTGCTAAGAACACCATGAATGAGACAATGTTACCTATGATAAGAACAAAACAGAGGGAATCAGTAAATAATAACGAAATAATATAATTACTATAGGCATTACCCTTATAATTTTGTGATGTAAACCTTTATGAGAATAACATATTGAAAAAGTACAAAACAAAGATTTCTAGCCTTTTTGATAGAGACTATCCTATATTGGAATAAAAAATAGAAAGAGTAATAATAACTAAAGAATACTTACATAATGATATCTTCGTGTGAAGATGATATTGTGAATCTTTAGATGATTAGTCAAATATATTAAATTATCTAATAATCCACAATACTATCTTTATGTAAAGATGTCATTATAAAAATATCCACCTAATAACTAAATATAACATATTCAAGACAATATCAAAGTTAAAAATAGTTAGAATAATAATCAAATAAAAAAATGTATGTAGTACTCGCTCACCCGGAACCTGGAAACCACGGCCAGACGAGCTTCTCCACCATCCGAAGCATTGACCTCAGGGTCCTAACCCGAATCGTCCGGTACCCGACCTACCGAACATTGGCGCCGTCTGTGGGGACGGACGTTCATGGATTTCGTATTGGTCCAGACTGGGACTGGTTCCGAGGTAGCGCCTCCCATACTCGGGGGAGGCGCCGTCGCGACGGAATCCCGGCAACAGCAACGGTCGCCCCCGAGGGATGCGACACAGACTCACGAGAGACGCCCCTTCGGGGGGACGGGTGACAACCACGCCAGGATAATGCAAGAACTACGCCACAGAATGCAAGACTTAGAGCGCAGGCTAGCAGAAAGAGAGCACGACCAACGCTCCCCAGAGCGGAGCCCCACCCGTTCCCGTTCAAGAAGCCGTTCGAGGCGCACGCCGAGCCCCCAATGCGAGTCGGAGAGCACCGAGGAACGGATACGCCCCAGAAGAAGAAGTCGCGACCCCATTATCTATGACCAAAGGAACACGCCAAGGACGGCGGTCCGAGCAAACCATCCAAACCGTTCCCCCGAGTTGGGAAGTTCACCAACTACACCCCCCTCACGGCATCGATCACTGAAGTTTACCAACAGATAGCAGAAAAGGGGATACTGTCGAAGCCCCGACCACTGAAGGACAGGACGGGAGGAAACAAGAACCTCTACTGCGAATACCACAAGGGTTACGGGCACAAGACCCAAGACTGCTTTGACCTAAAGGACGCCCTCGAGCAAGCTATCAGGGACGGCAAGCTCGCCGACTTCTCCCACCTTATAAGGGAACCAAGGAGACGCAACCGGGACAACGACAACGAGGACAGATCCCGACCAACAAGACGACGACAGGAGCCAGAGGGTGACGACCACGGTCTCACGGTGGTAAACGTGGTGACGGCCAGGAATACCGCCCCGAGGTCGAAATCGGCGCAAACAATGAGTCGAGAAGAACTGCCCGAGGACCTGTCATAATAGGAGCGACCCCTTTCCACCGCTCTGTACTCGAGGTCCGATTACCAAAACATTTTGACAAACCGACAGACATGAAGTATGACGGAACACAAGACCCCCTAGAACACTTGACGGCCTTCGAGGCCAGAATGAACCTAGAAGGGGTGGGAGACGAGGTCAGATGTCGCGCTTTCCCGGTCACCTTAGTGGGCCCGGCAATACGGTGGTTTAACAACCTCCCGCAAGGCTCGGTGACCCAATTTACCGACATCAGTAGGAAGCGCTTGCCGCGGTCCTCGTTACAGAAGAAGCGAGGACACAACAGCCCGTCTACTTCGTGAGCAGGGCACTCCAGGGGCTAGAGCTGAGGTACAGCAAACTGGAAAGACTGGCGCTGGCGCTCCTAGTATCCTCCCGAAGGTTAAGACAATACTTCCAGAGTCACCGTATAGTTGTGAGGACAGATCAGGCGATTCGGCAAATACTGCAAAAACCTGATTTGGCTGGAAGGATGATGACCTGGGCCATCGAGCTCTCACAATATGACCTACAGTATGAGCCTCGACATGCAATCAAGGCACAGGCAATGGCTGACTTCTTAGTGGAGGTAACGGGCGATCCTCCCGAGGAAACGGGCACACGGTGGAGGCTTCATGTGGACGGAGCCTCCAACCAAACGTCCGGAGGAGCAGGGGTCATCTTGGAAAGCCCAGCAGGGGTCATCTATGAGCAATCGACCAAGTTCGAGTTCTGGCAGGTAGAGGCCGCTAACAAAGTCATCCTTCTTGGGCTAAAGAAGCGCCTAGACAGTAAGAAGGGAAACTGGGCCGATGAACTCCCCTCAGTCTTATGGTCTTACCGGACAACCGAGCAAAGCGCCACGGGGGAAACCCCCTTTCGCCTAACCTATGGGGTCGACGCGGTAATACCAGTTGAAATCGGCGAACCAAGCCCCCGACTACTCCTCGCGGGCATAAGCGAAGCGGTTGAGAAAGACTTGATCGAAGAAACAAGGGAGATGGCTCACCTAACAGAAACGGCGCTGAAACAAAGAATGACGACTTCTCCTCAGCAGCATTAAGCTTTCCCCCCATCTCGGACAGCTGACCCTGGAGGAGCTCAACTTGAGCCTTAAAGTCGTTATTCGCCTTAACAGAAGACTCAAGCTTCCTCCGAAGCACCTCCATACCAGATAGCTCAAACTCAGCCTTCCGAGCTATCACGGCCCCACGAAGCAAGGTGCGATACATCCACCTCGCCTGTCCGGACAGCTCGGTTGCATGAAAATGCTCTTCCGTCCCGGTTATCAACTGGGAGTCAATGAACTTGGAGGCATCAAAATTCCTCTCCATTACGGTTAGGACCCCCTCCGGGCTGGAAGACATCTTTCGCTTCTTAGGAGTGTGGATAAGCTCCACGTCGCTATCTGGATGGGGGGAGAGGGTCGCCTTCCCGTCGGCAGGTCCCTCCTCATGGGTAGGGGAAACTTGACCCCCTAGGCCCTGCTTTCCCGATGTCTCGGTATCCTGGGCAGGGGAAGCCTGACCCTCTTTTTCCCCTGACGGACCCTCCGACTTGCCGACCCCCTTTTCTTCGGCATTCTCATCATCACTAGCCTCAAAAAAGGTCTTCATCAGGTTCTCGAGACCGGTCACGGTGGCAGACATTTCCACTGCGAATAAAGAACAAGAACGTTAGTCGTCAAACCGGAAAGAAGAAGAACAACGACAAAGAAACATAGACAAACAAAAAAGGCAACTCACGAATATAGCTCCGACCGGCCTCCCGTTCACCCATAAGAAGGTGGGGATTCACAGGATTCTTTTCAAAGATAGCGAGAAGAACGTTCGCTATATTCTTATCTACAGCCGACAACCTCTTGTACGATACTTTCACAAAAGGATTCGACCCCGCGCCGAAGCTCCAGTAAGTCTGGATAAGGCGCTCCTCCTCTAACGACAACCAGAAGGGATGGCGACCCTTGACAGGACGAACCTTGAAATACTTATCTTTGAAACCATGGTAGGAATCCTCAAAAAGGCTAAAAATCTTCCTACCCTGGGCAGCACGGAAAGAAAGAAACCCTTTTCTTGCTTTCCCTTTGCCGGAACTCCGTCAATTCCTCCAAGTCCATCTGGTTGGGTGAACTCCTTATATCGTCTGTCACCCAAGCATACGGGTCGTAAGCCGCAGCGGATCCGGAAGACCGGGAGACAACACGAGGCATACCTACAGTGGGGTACCACTCCGTTAGTCTATGAGGTCGGGAGCCCGAAAAAACTCAGAAACTACGCCTTTTCAACTCAATCATGACCAGATACGGCTAAAAACCACGCCTACCTCACAAACCACCCAAAAAAAGCCTATCCTGGAATGGTACCCCTCTCCTAACCCACCTATCCCAACACTGAAAAAACCTCTTAACAAAAATAAAACCAGCCATGCAGTAGATGCAAACAAAAAATCACACAATAACAGAGCATAACGCAGACACCAGAAGAGAGAAATCAGAAGATTACCTGGAACGATGAAAGAAATCTGGGCTGGAAGTTGAAGCAGGAAGGAGTTCGCGCAGGAAACTTTGGATGTTAGGGAGAGAAGGAGTTGGAAATGATAAGAGTGAGGGGTGGATAGGGAGAAAACTGTTTAAAAACCACCCCCAAAAGCGCGAAAGGAAGCAGGGGCAAGATAGTCTTTACGCACGGGTTTTTTCAAATCATTATGAGCATTAAATGCCCAGCGCGGAGAACGAAACGGCAAACAGATGCCACAGCAGATCAAGAGACACGCGCACAAGAGACGCGTCCCTCCCACGATCAGCCGACCCAACGACAACGCACGAATGTAAACATCACGCGCCACCAATGGCCCCCACGGCCATCACTGACGCGTCGGGGGCACTGTTACGGCCTGGCCCAAAACTCACGCGGGTCCACCCGACCCGAGTCTTCGCCGGCCCAATAGTGCGTCCTCCACCCGACCCGGACACGCGTCCCGTACGGCTTGCACACAGCCGTGGGACAACACCTTTGAGGGTATGGGCCTGCCCACTGGAAGGGCCCACTACTGACATGTATATAAGGGGGAGACTGACTCTTCCCCCAAGGTACGTCACATTTCACACATCATTCCCTCTCCGCCTGCACATATTCTGACAAGGGCGTCGGAGTGTCTTTGCAGGTGGCACCCCCCTTCTCCATCAGAAGTGCTCGGGACCTCGCTCACCCGGAACCTGAAAACCACGGCCAGACGAGCTTCTCCACCATCCGAAGCATTGACCTCAGGGTCTTAACCCGAACCGTCCGGTACCCGACCTACCGAACATAACTAATGGCCAATTGGCCATGTAACGTGAAAAGATTACCCTTTATTGCTTTATATACTTCCTACGTAAACAACTACAACATAATTTGATGACTACGACATTAAAGATTATTATATATAACACGACGATAAAAAGTTACATTACTTATTATCTTTATCCATTTTATTGAACAATTTCATGCAAGAACCGAACATGGGTGAGCTACTTCTTTTACCGCTATACTGCGGCACTTGTATGCCACTTATCTTGTTATCATAGTATATAAATGGGAAACGTATTTATCATTAAGTCAAGAATATTATAATTTACAAGAAGAATTTATCTAATTAGTGTTTGTTAATGATTGTGTACTAAAAATATAAACTTTTTTTTACATAAATAATTTTAAGAATGACCTACAAACATGATCAAATAAGAACCAAGTTCCTCTTAAAGATATTGGGTAAAAGGATGGAACCCAAAAGAATTGAATTTCTCTTTGGTGGAAACTAAATTGGTAGAAGTGGATTGGTTGGATTTAGAGTATAAAGAGCGTCATCTAGTTGAAAGAAAACCAAACTAGATGTCCTTTCATTGATGTCACATGTTATGAGCTTTAGTTTAACTTGTGGAAATCAACTTCTTTCATCGAACAGTTGAAAAGACTTGAAGTGACGGGGATATTCAAAAATATTTAGGGTAAAAGGAGTAGGTCTGACATCAGACTATAACCATTGGACAATAGATTTTTTTTCACTATAATATTACACTATAAAATGACCTCAAGCCACCTCTTTAAAGGACTTTCTACCTTTTTCTCATTTTCTGAAGCTGAAAAGCTAAAAATCCCATCTTTTTCTCTCTCCAAAATTCCTCTCATTGTTCTTCATTTCATTCATCACCTTCACGAGTAAAAACTGGCATTCGGGTGTTCCACAAAAACACTCGACAACCATTAACCAATCCCTATCCACTTTAAACAAAGCTCATTCATCCTCTTGTGACATTAATGGAGGTCTTGACACTTGTTCTCCACCTCTATTTCTCATCATTAATTTTTGTATTGCTTATTTGTCATTAATAAAAGTGTTTTTTCTCACAAATTTACTTACCCCAAATCTTTCATCTTAACTATTATTTTTCACTTAATCTATTTTTCACGAAAATCATCTGAATCAATTAACAATTCAATTAAATTTTGTATTAAAAATTTAATAAAAAATTCAATGCATTGATTGCAGTAAAATTAAATGTTAAGAAAATTTTATTTGTATACTTCTTAACCGGTTAATAAACCTTCATAAAGATACTATTCAAATTCTTTTTCTTTTCCAATAAAGAGAAAAAATAATAGTAGCATCTATGTAGCTTATATTTTTTTCATAACATGATTGCTTTATTACATTAAAAAATCGACCAAAATCATTTCTCATCATTGTTTAGTGTTATTAGCTGAAAAGAAGTTGGCTCCCTAACAACATTACTCTATCTTAATTAGTTTAATTAGTATGTGGCCAAAATTATGTCTTTAATTGCAATCTAACTCCTAGAAGGAGTATTTATTTATCTTAATCGTAATTCAGTTTCCAAATCACTCTTAAGGTTCAATAATTCCAAGGAGGTATGTACACCAACCAAGAGAAGGGATGTCATAACTTTTGTATAGGATTTTTTTTTTAATTTGTTTTATGTTTTTTCTTTTTTTTTTTTTTAGAATTTACCAAAATTTAAACTGATATTACGTTATGAAATTATTTATCCTAAAAATTTAAACAAATAAATTAAAAACCATATGTGACTCGATGTGCCTACCACCACTTTAATTTTTGTCATGTCAATCAAACATTAAAATTAATCCTAAAATACCAAAAACCAAGATAAGAAAAGAGAACAGCGTCATCATTATATTCTCCTTGTTAGAATAAAAGGATTGGCTTCCTTCTAAGGGCTTTTTTATTGAAATAAATAAACAAAAAACATTATTTCTCTAAATACGCACCTCTGAAAATTATTATTTAAATACTCACCATCATTTTTTGGTCACCACCCACAAAATGAATTTAGTCTCTATTTCATATATGCCACCCACGAAATGGAGCCAAAACTGATATAAAAAGTGTTGATCACCATCTCAATCCTGCAACCCGCGAAATGGAGCCAAAGCTGACATGTATCAATAAAAGGATAATTTATTAAGAAGTATTTTAGTAAGCAAAATTTAATGAAGAAAAATAAAACTTTTGTTAATAGATATTTTTTTTAAAAATAATATGTTTTTTCAACTAGGTATCCTTTAAAAATGACACAATATTCAGCCTTTTATTACAATAATTAAAAAAAATTAAAATAAACACATCTAAAAATTATGAATAGATTTACTATCTTTTTAAAATTAATACACATTCAAAATACAAACTAAATAAAACTGAAATTTAAAATTTACTGTGTAATTTCTATATTTTGGAAGTGTTTCAAAAATATTTTTTGTATAACTTTATAATTTTAGATGTGTTACAATTGTTTTTTAATGTTTAAGTTTAAATTTTAGATTTATGATTTTGGATGTGTTTCAAAAATAATTTCTATATAACTTCATAATTTTAGATTTATGATTTTGGATGTGTTTTAAAAATATTTTTTGTATAATTTAATAATTTTAGATGTGTTACAATTAAAAAAAATTACAATTGAAAATATTTTAGTTTGTATAAATAATTGTATTCGATCATTCATCACTACAAAGTCGTAAAACAGATCCTGTATTTTATCAAAGGTACAATAAGTAAGGGATTAATTTTTTTCTAAATGCACTTACTTTGAATTCTTTTTTTCTGCGGATACAAATTGGAATATTGTAGCAGAACAGACGAAAGAAGAAACGTAAAAAAAGAAAATAATAACTAATTATGAAATGGGTAGGAAGTTAGAGAAATTTTAGTTTTTAAAATTTAAATTAATTTTAATCATAAATGTGTATCCTAAAAAATAGGAATATGTTTTAATTAAATAATATTAAAGACTGACCAAACACTAAATTTTGTTCTACAAATAGCATTTTTCTAAAATGATATAATATGCTACGGTAATGGTAGAACTACACCAACTCGAGTATGTCAGGAGCGGGATGCTCCATTTCACATGCGCCGCCCTTGATGTCGCCATTTCGCTGCTGCCTCCAATGATGTGCAGTTCTCCATTTTGCGGGTGACAGAATTGAGATGGTGGTCAATGTTTCTCATGTGAGTCTTGGTTTCATTTCGTGGATGACATTTATGAAATGGAGGCTAAACCCATTTTGTGGGTGATGATCAAGAGGTGGTGCTGCGTATTTAGATAATAATTTTCAGGAATGCGTATTTAGGGAAATAATGTTTTTTGATTATTTATTTCAATAAAAAAGCCTCCTTCTAAGGGCGTTCCAAATTGTTTGGCTATTTCTAGCCATAGTATTCAATTATTTGGTCACTTTAACTTCCACTTTATTTGCACACATGTTGTTCCTAGATCTTTTTCTTCTTCATGACACACATTCCAATAAGTTTTATATTATCAGAATTGAATCTATAGGTTATTACGAAACCCCAACATAGAGGAAATACGAGACAAAGAGGATATCATATCCTATGAATTCAAGAATATGATGACATATAATACTAGATTCATTATTAATTAATCTCATGAAATCTTATTCTTGATCAAAGATTGAATATTCTATCTTTATTTTATGTCTTTTAATTTAATTTATACTTTTTTAAATATTAGTATTAACTGAGTGAAACTTTGTACTTATTATTAGTTATATATTCACTTAGAATAATTGAGCAATATGAATTTTGTGTTGCTCTCTTCCAAATATTTTCTCACATTCTAACTTGTTTATTAAGATTAGGTCTCAAATTTTTGTTTTACGTTTTAGTTTCGGTAGCAAATATAAAGTCTTAATTGTGATTTTTGTATATATTATTTAGGTATATCTATAATAAAATATGCAACAAATGGTAGACGAATAATAATATAAGTAGTTACACATGAATAATTTTTTGATGGTGAAATCTTACACGAAATTAAATACTTATAACTATTTTCACGTAAAATATAAGTTTAAATATTAATGTGTTTTAAAAGAAAAATATATGATCATTATTAGGTTAGGCCAATATAAAAGAAAAAGAAATTGCTTAATTATGGTTCATAAAAGTGAATAAAATATTTTTCAATTAAACATATTATTATATATAACATATCAATAATTTTTTAAATTTACACTTTCATGTGAAAATCATTTTAAATAATTTTGTAAGTTTTTAAATTTTTATTTATTTTTAATTTTATACCAACATTCAACATGCCAATCCTGCAGTGTGATGGTTTGGCTATGAATATGAAAGCAAGACGGAAATTCACATAAAATTATTTTTATGTAAAATTAATAATTTAAAATTAGGACAAATAATGCATATAAACCAACTAGAGGTTGGTTTTACACAATTTCACTAAAGATAAAAATGTTACAAAGTTTTATCAAGAGCACTTTTTTATATAATTCGAATTAGAGCTACTCGAATTACACAATCTATAGTAATTCGAATCACACTGATTCGAATTACACACACTAATACATACTGGTTTGAATAATCCTGATTCGAATTACACATACACTAATACATACTAGTTCGAATTAGCATCATTCGAACTAGCCTACAATTTCATGCACATAGTAATTCGAAACAGGCTGTTTCGAATTACCCCCTGTTTTGGTTGCCATTGGTAATTCGAATTCTACTCATTCGAATTACATAGCCCTTGCCTATATAAAGAGTTCGAAGTAATCTCATTCGAACCACTATTCTAAATCCATGCCCCACCAAATTCATGAGAAAAGGACTTCCGTACGACTCCAACAAAGGCTTGAGCAGAATATTTAGTCGATGGGGGATAATCCAAACCGACTTTATCGTTTGGATGGAGTAGCCCATATAGCTGGTGTTATTAATGAAGATGTTAGTGCGAACTTGTTGTTTTAAAATAGGAGTGAATCAATTATTTTTTTTATATTTTTACTTTTGGTGTTTTAGAATGGTAGTCATTATATACCGTTGCTAAGTTAGATAGGATTGCTATACAAGTGGTTTTGTTAGTTTTTTTGTTAGTGAATGATGTTTTCTTAGTGAATGATGTTAGTGGTTTTTATATTCTGGTACATTCTGTATGCAGCCCCAACGATGTATTTCGAGCATGCGACAGCAGCAGGGTATGCGTCTGGACGAGAGGTACGTTCCGTACTTGCAGATGGTTGGCTTATACTATCTTGCGAGGCTGAACGAGAGATGGTTCATATTGGACGAGCCCCTGGTCAGTGCGTTCATTGAGCGCTGGCGTCCGGAGACGCACACGTTTCATATGTCATTCGAGAAGTGCACTATTACACTGCAGGACGTGGCGTATCAGTTAAGACTGCCGATCGATGGACATTATGTTAGTGGTTGCCTGACAGATTTTCAGACGTACGTCGAGGGTGGTCAGCCAGCTTGGGTGTGGTTCTAGGAGTTGCTGGGTGTGTTACCTCCTGCGAACCAAATCCAGAAGTTTGCAGTGAAGTGCAGCTAGTTCCAGGAGACATTTAGAGAGCTTCCTGAGGGAGCCGATGAGCCCACTGTTAGAAGGTATGCCCGAGCCTATATCATAATGCTATTAGGGACTCAGCTATTTGCCGATAAGTTCGGCAACCACATTCACATTAGGTAGCTCCCATACTCAGAGGATCTTTATCAGTGAACTTCACACCAGAGTGTATTTTTCTCTTAATGGACCCTCTATAATGCACCAACACTACAGAACTCTCATCATTAGCCATTTTGTCTCACTCTAATGAGAGGAATTCACGTTCACACCATACTTATACACGTCTGGGACTTCATAATTCGAAACAGCCAATTTTCGAATTATATATGTATAATTCGAATCAGGTGATTCGAACTACCCTATGCGTAATTCAAATCAGTTTGGTTTGAACTACCTAACGTGCATAGTTTGAATTGATCAGCTTCGAGTTACCCTCCTTCATAATTCAAACAGCCTTGATTCGAATTACTCCTGTTTATAATTCGAGTTAGATTGATTCGAATTATATAAAGATATGCTTTTAGTTTATCTATGTCTCATTTTTAGGTTTAGTTGAATCATGTAATTTCTCCTCCCATCTGGTTTAATACTGCGATTTGGTCTTAAAATTATTATCTCATAATTTAATTAAATATATTAAATTTTTTTACCATCCATTTCACATATTTAAAGAGAACTACATATGAATATTCTTTGAATGCAAATAGCAACCTTCTTCTCTCAATATTTTACACGTACACCCTCCAAAAATAGAAAGAGAAAGAAGAATGGCAAAAAACAATAGAGAAAGACGGTAATGGAATACATCAATTATAGAATGGTGTTAATGATTGCATGAAAGAATTATCATCAAAAGCAATTGTTCATACCCTGGCCCAATAGTAAAGGCCCAGGTCCAAACGAAAGACCTAATCCAAAGGATTGGGCCTGACCCGGCACTAGTCCTCGTCCTACGAAGTCGGTACTCACCCCGACTTGTTCTCAAGAAGTCGGGAACGAGGGATAGCTGGCAGATAAGCACTCATTCAAATGAGTAACTGCCCCTAGAATCTCTCTAACCACTTCTAAGGGCCATATCTTAACCTCCCTAAGATAAAGGGACGGTTAACACCCTAGAAAAGTGGCACTACTCCAACGGTGGTTATTGGTTCACCACTATAAATACACTGACACTTCTCAGGTATCTCTAAGTCCCAATACTCTCCAGACCTGCTCACACCCTTGCTGACTTAGGCATTGGAGTGTCTTTGCAGGTACCACCCCCCATTCTTTCACGCACACAAGTCGGATGGAGGTCCCCGAGTTGCTGATCCACTTGCGAGCCTCCTCCTTCATACGTTTGGGCCAATCAACGCCATCCAGCCCATTAATCTCCGGTTACCTACTGTAACATTGGCGCCGTTGCCGGGGACCCGAGAGATCAATCAGTGATGGCGGACAGATCCCCCGAAGAGGGTCATGTTGAGTCAGATTCTGAACAAGAGAATCTGGACACCGGAAATAATGACGCGGACCTAACCCTCCACCAGGAAACAAACGATCAACACAGAGAGAGTACCTCCGGAGTCAAAACCCCGAAGGTGAATTCCTCAGAAGGCCGTGAATCGGAGAAGGATGGACAGTCCCACGCAACTGAACTTATGGGATTAGTCCATGTCCACCAAAGTCGCCTGGAACAGTTAGAACAGGAACGGGAGTGACAAAGGGAGACCGAAAAGAACCTAAAAGAGGAGATGGAATGACGAAAAGAGTTAGAAAGAAAACTCTTAAAGTTAGAATCCTCCCTCAAAGGTCGGAACTCCCGTAACGAACGAGAAGAATCGCCCCTAGGGGGAGAGGATCCTTTCAGCGAGGACATAATGAGGGCAAAAGTTCCAAGGAACTTCAAAAGCCCCGATATGGACCTCTATGACGGAACCACGGATCCGAAGCATCACTTAAGCAATCTCAAAAGTCGGATGTACCTAGCTGATGCTTCCGACGCTACGCGATGTAAAGCTTTCCCGACCACCCTATCGAAAGCAGCGATGAAGTGGTTTGACAGCCTCCCTCCAAGGTCGGTCACCAGTTTTGAAGACCTCTCAAGAAAGTTTTTGATGAGGTTCTCTATCCAGAAAGACAAAGTGAAACATGCGCCAAGCCTCCTGGGAATAAAGCAGGAGGTCGGAGAATCCTTGCGAGCCTATATGGAAAGGTTCAACAAAGCATGTTTAGAGATTCAAGACCTGCCCACAGAGGCAGTCATAATGGGGTTAGTCAATGGGCTTAGAGAAGGTCCCTTCTCACAATCCATATCAAAAAGACACCCCATCTCCTTAAGTGATGTACAAGAAAGAGCCGAAAAGTACATCAACATGGAGGAAAATGCTAAACTAAGAGACCTGAGTTGGCGACCTGGACACCCTCCCTCAACAAAAGAGAGGGAGAGGGAAACCAAGAAGAAGGAAGAACTCGGTCTCGATAGACCAAGAAAATATCACTCTTATACTCCTCTAAAGACCTCTATAGTGGATGTATACAGAGAGATTTGCAATACTGAAAGGCTGCCACCCCCCAGACCCATTAAAAATAAGAAAGAGGGGAGCTGTAGCGACTACTGTGAGTACCATAAAATATATGGTCACTCCACAAACGACTGCTATGACCTTAAAAATGTGATAGAAAAGCTGGCTAGAGAAGGTCGGCTTGACAGATATCTCATAGAAAGGTCAGACAGTCATGGGAAGAGAAAGCGAGATGATATGGATAGAAGAGACCCACCACCGCAGACTCCGGAGAGACATATCCATATGATCTCAGGGGGGTTCGCGGGAGGGGGACTCACCAAATCCTCTCGCAAAAGGCATCTCAAGAGAGTCTACTAGGTCGGAGGAGAGTCATCCGACCTCCCTACCATTTCATTCACAAAAGAAGATGGGCAAGGAATAATCCCTGGGCACGATAATCCAGTGGTAATAACTATGATCCTAGCAAATGCCCATCTCCATAGAACCCTAGTAGACCAAGGAAGCTCAGCGGACATTCTTTTCAAGCCCGCTTTCGACAAACTAGGGTTGGATGAAAAAGAGTTAAGAGCCTACCCCGACACCTTGTACGGATTAGGTGACACGCCAATAAAACTACTGGGATTTTTGCCCCTCCATACCACTTTCGGAAAAGGGGAAAAATCAAAAACTATGAGTATAGACTTCATAGTCATCGATGTAGGGTCAGCATATAACGCTTTAATCGGCAGAGCTACCCTTAATCGACTCGGAGCAGTGGTATCCACTACCCACCTTTGTATGAAATTCCCGACCTCAGCGGGGATAGCAACGGTAAGGGGAGACCAGAAATTGGCAAGGAAGTGCTACAATGAAAGCCTAAATCTGAGAGGAAAAGGCCGAGAAGTCCACACAATAGAGCTCGGAGGTGCAAGAGCTAGAGAAGAGCTGCGACCACAGCCGGGAGGAAAAACCGAGGAGATACAGGTAGGCGAAGAGGAAGGGAAAAATACTCACATAGGAGCCAACCTAGAGGAAACCCTAAAACAAGGGTTGACCAAGCTCCTAAGAGATAACTCCGATCTCTTCGCTTGGAAGGCCTCCGACATGCCTGGGATAGACCCCGAGCTCATGTCCCACAAGCTTTCGGTCTACCCGGGGTCCCGACCTGTACAACAAAGAAGACGCAAGCTCGGCCCAGAACGAGCCCTGGTAGTAGAAGAGCAGGTACATGCGCTCCTAGAAGCCGGCTTCATCAGAGAAGTCAAGTACCCAACATGGCTAGCCAATGTAGTGCTAGTCAAAAAACAAAATGGCAAATGGAGAATGTGTGTCGACTATACCGACTTAAATAAGGCCTGTCCCAAGGACCCTTATCCACTGCCAAGTATTGACACCCTAGTAGACTCCAGCTCGGGGTATCAATACTTGTCGTTCATGGACGCCTACTCGGGGTATAACCAAATCCCGATGTATGAGCCAGACCAGGAGAAGACATCATTCATCACACCCAGAGCTAATTTCTGCTACGTGGTCATGCCATTTGAACTGAAAAATGCAGGGGCCACGTATCAGAGGTTGATGAATAAGGTGTTCGACTCCCACCTTGGAGGCCTAATGGAAGTATACGTCGACGACATGCTGGTGAAAACCGAAAAAGAAGTCGACCTCTTGTCAGATCTCTCACGAGTCTTTGACACCATAAGGTTACACGGGATGAGACTAAATCCCGCAAAGTGTGCCTTCGCGGTAGAGGCAGGAAAATTTCTAGGATTAATGCTAACACAAAGAGGGATCAAAGTAAATCCCGATAAGTGTAGAGCTATCCTGGAGATGAAAAGCCCGACTTATTTAAGAGAGGTCCAACAACTGAATGGCCGACTTGCAGCCCTCTCCAGATTTTTGGCAGGATCAGCACTAAAATCCCTTCCGCTGTTCTCCTTATTGAGAAAGGGATGTCAGTTCGAATGGACTCCTGAATGCGAGGAGGCGTTCCAGGAGTTCAAAAGATTCTTGAGCCAACCTCCTATTCTGACCCGACCTATAGCTAGAGAAGACCTCGTCCTATACTTATCTGTAGCGGACAAGGCCGTCTCATCGGCCCTGATAAGAGAAGACGAGGCCGGTCAGCA
>NC_029787.2:412692-412792 GCF_000816755.2 Arachis ipaensis | reverse complement strand
AGCCAATGTACAATGTAGTGCTAGTCAAAAAACAAAATGGCAAATGGAGAATGTGTGTCGACTATACCGACTTAAATAAGGCCTGTCCCATTATCCACTG
>NC_029787.2:374157-412559 GCF_000816755.2 Arachis ipaensis | reverse complement strand
CCCAGAGCTAATTTCTGCTACGTGGTCATGCCATTTGGATTGAAAAATGCAGGGGCCACATACCAGAGGTTGATGAATAAGGTGTTCGCCTCTCACCTTGGAAGCCTAATGGAAGTATACGTCGACGACATGCTGGTGAAAACCGAAAAAGAAGTCGACCTCTTGTCAGATCTTTCACGAGTCTTTGACACCATAAGGTTACACGGGATGAGACTAAATCCCGCAAAGTGTGCCTTCGCGGTAGAGGCAGGAAAATTTCTAGGGTTTATGCTGACACAAAGAGGGATCGAAGCAAATTCCGATAAGTGTAGAGCTATCCTGGAGATGAAAAGCCCGACTTATTTAAGAGAGGTCCAACAACTAAATGGCCGACTTGCAGCCCTCTCCAGATTTTTGGCAGGATCAGCACTAAAATCCCTTCCGCTGTTCTCCTTATTGAGAAAGGGATGTCAGTTCGAATGGACTCCTGAATGCGAGGAGGCGTTCCAGGAGTTCAAGAGATTCTTGAGCCAACCTCCTATTCTGACCCGACCTATAGCTGGGGAAGACCTCATCCTATACTTATCTGTAGCAGACAAGGCCGTCTCATCGGCTCTGATAAGAGAAGACGAGGCCGGACAGCACCCAGTATATTTCATCAGTAAAGTTCTACAAGGCCCTAAGCTAAGGTACCACAAACTAAAGAAGTTTGCCTACTCCTTAGTAGTAGCCTCGCGAAGGCTACGGCCTTACTTTCAAGCTCACACAATAAGAGTCCGCACGAACCAACCCATGAAGCAAATCCTCCAAAAGACGGATGTTGCAGGGAGAATGGTTCAATGGGCAATAGAGCTCTCCGAATTCGACTTGAAGTATGAAACTCGGACGGCGATTAAAGCCCAGTGCCTCACCGACTTCATCGCAGAATACGCAGGAGACCAAGAGGAAAAACCAACTACATGGGAACTCTATGTAGATGGATCCTCAAACAAAACAGGAAGCGGTGCAGGCATAATATTGGTGGATGAAAGAGGAACCCAGATAGAGGTTTCCCTCAAATTTGAATTCCCAGCTTCAAATAATCAGGCAGAGTATGAAGCCTTGATTGCTGGATTGAAGCTGGCGGAAGAAGTCGGTGCTACAAAGGTGATGATATACAGCGACTCGCAAGTGGTGACCTCCCAGATAAGTGGAAAGTATCAGGCAAAGGACCCAAATATGAAGAGGTACTTGGAAAAAACTCTGGAACACCTTGGGCGCTTTGCAGAAACCGAGGTCAAACACATAACTCGGGATCTAAATAGCAGAGCAGACGCCCTATCCAAGTTAGCAAGTACCAAGCCAGGAGGGAATAACAGAAGCTTGATCCAGGAAACTCTCCAGGAACCCTCCGTAGTAAAAGAAAAAGACAAACAAGAGGTCCTTGAGGTAGTCGGATTAAGCCTCGGATGGATGAACCCCTTGGTCGAATACATGAAATTCGACATCCTCCCGAAGGAGGAAAAAGAGGCTAAGAAAATCCAGAGGGAAGCACAACACTACACCTTGGTGAAAAATATTCTCTACAGGAGGGGGATATCAACACCATTGTTAAAGTGCGTACCGACCTCAAAAACTACTGAGGTGTTAGAGGAAGTCCATAGTGGGATCTGCGAAAATCATCTCGGAGCAAGGTCATTAGCCAGGAAAGTGATTCGAGCTGGATTCTACTGGCCGACCTTGCAGAAAGATGCGACCGAATTTGTGAAAAAGTGTCAACCATGCCAGATGCATGCAAATTTCCACGTGGCTCCCTCGGAGGAGCTCATCAGCATCACTTCTCCATGGCCCTTTACGAAATGGGGAATGGATTTGTTAGGTCCTTTTCCCCAGGCGCCAGGACATGTCAAATACCTGATCGTGGGAATAGATTACTTCACAAAATGGATAGAAGCAGAACCATTGGCCACCATCACCGCACAGAGAAGTCGGAGGTTCCTCTACAAGAATATCATCACAAGATATGGGATACCCTATTCCATTACTACAGATAATAGAACCCAGTTCACCGACTCTACCTTTAGAAGCCTAGTAGCCAGTATGAAAATCAAACACCAGTTCACCTCGGTGGAGCACCCACAAGCCAATGGGCAAGCCGAGGCAGCCAACAAAGTCATACTGGCAGGGCTGAAGAAAAGATTACGAGATGCAAAAGGAGCCTGGGCCGAAGAGCTCCCACAAGTGCTATGGGCTTACAGGACAACCCCCCAGTCTGCCACTGGAGAAACGCCCTTCCGACTAGTCTATGGCGTAGAAGCCATGATACCAATAGAAGTCAACGAACAAAGCCCAAGAGTAATTCTCCATGACGAGATCGGAAACATACAGGGGCACAAAGAGGAGCTCGACTTGCTCCCCGAAGTCCGAGAAGAAGCCCAGATAAGAGAAGCAGCATTGAAACAAAGGATGACTACAAGGTACAACAAAAAAGTCATTCGAAGAGCATTCGCCCCAAATGACTTGGTCTTGATCAGAAACGACATTGGAGTCAACAAATCAGGGGAAGGAAAACTCGCTGCAAATTGGAAGGGACCATACAAAGTCAATGAGGTCTTAGGAAAAGGTTACTATAAAGTAACCGACCTGAACGGCACCGAGTTACCAAGGTCGTGTCATGCTTGTAATATGAAAAGGTACTACAGTTAAAAGCGAACTCTACTCCCTGATGTACTCTTTTCCCAACTTCATGATTTTTTCCCAAAATCAAAGGGTTTTTTCTGGAGAAGGGTTTTTAACGAGGCATCATAGTAGGGGCTAAGGGAAATAGATTGTCAAAAACCCTTAGTAACAACGAAGTACCTCCCCAATTAATAAAGATCTTTTTCATCTTACAAATATCTCTTATAAATTCCTTTTTGTTTTCTAAGTCTTTCTACGAAACGCGCCGACTTAAGCTCGACAAAACGTAAAAATCCCATAAACCGACCTAGGTGGTCGTCAGGATAAAACGACGAGGTACAAGTCGGTGTAAAGAGGTTATGAAAGTCGATCGTGACGAGGTACAAGTCGGTGTAAAGAGGTTATGAAAGTTGATCGTAAAAAACTCGGAAACATTCCGACTCATAAGTCGAAATAAAGAACCGAGTAGAAAAGAAAACGAATCGCAAAAATAACCTAAGTTATAAGAACTCAATAAAACAAAATTGAGTATAAGGAATAACAAAAAAGAGATTGAAACTTAAAAGCTGTCCTAAAAACCCTCAAAGGTTCAGAAAGACAGACAAGCCAAAGGAAAGGCATTCAGAAAAGATCAAAGGGCTTTCGAAAAATCAAAATCAGAAAAACATGCACGCATAAGGTAACTGAAACCCTTATCCAAAAAAGGGTATTTATTAAAATAAAAACCCTTAGTAAAAAAATGGTATTTTTAATGTTTTGTTTACGGCCTTATAAGGCCAGAAGAAATTGTTCAAACATCACCAAACAAATATAAAGAGTTTTAAAAAAGGGGGGACCCACAGGCCGGGCCCCCATATAGCCAACAAATTATTTTTTCGGAAGAGGAGTAGACGGATCACCACCACCAGAGTCAGGAAGAGCGCCACCAGGACCGGAGAGAGAGGCATCCATAGGAGACGAAGAGAAAGTCGGAGGAACTGCTGAAGAACTCGGAGCGTCCTTTGGGGGAGGAGGGGACTCAATGATTCTCTGCCCCCGAGTCTTCAATTCTGACTCGGAAACGATCACGGGAGCAGGGGGATCAGCTATGGCACCGTCGATGACGACTTTGTCAGGATCCAAAGGAGAAAGATCCAAGTCAGGAGCAACGACTCCGACTTGCTCCTTAAAGATCCTCCAAGCCTCCTCGGCAGCCTCAGCAATAGAGTCCTCCAACTCGGTATAAGCCTTCCGAGAATTCAGCAAATCATTCTTCACAGACACAAGATCTTCAAATAAACTTTGGTAGCTATCCTGCGCTGTTTTCCTCAAGCCCACCTCCATGTTGCATTGGGCTTGCAACTTACTATCCTTCTCCCGAAGGCCATCTCTTTCCTCCCTCAGTTTGGCAACCTCCTCCTCCAACTCCTTCTCATGCTCTCGATATATAAGAAGCCTTCCTTCCAGCTCCTCAACCTTCGAGGTTGAACCCAAAGAGCTGAGAGGAGCCTTCTCAAAAATATCCAAGAGTTTACCACAAACACCCGCCGCCCTGAGACTCTCCTCAACTAGAGTGGTAAGGTGGTTCCGAACAGAAACATCGTCCATACTTATACGAGCATGGGGGTAGATGTACTTTCGGACGAATGCAAGAGCATCCGCTTTAACCTCACCTTCAAAAGAAGGAACAGACTCTAAAGTCTTGCGCTTCTTCCTCTCTGGCTCAGGAGAAGGTCGGGCGGAGGGGGGCGGCTGAGAGGAAGCTGAAGAAGAAATCACAATGGGCTGGGAAGGAGTCCCAACGTTCCGAGGAGGGGGAGGAGGAGAGATAACCGCCTTGGAGCCACCAGTCTTGGCTCGAGACCTTGCTTTGGCCTCCTGAACTCTCTGGTAAGATTCCTGAGCGTTCTTCTTCGCCATCTTTGAAAAAATAATAGCTAATAGATTAGATAAGTCGGAAAAGCAAGACAGACAAGTCGGAAATCTAAACAAACAAACAAAAGCTACCTAGCTATGTTTGGACAAAGGTCGGAGACCCCTGGAGAAACTTTTTAGTGTCCAAATATGGGGCCCTCCCCCATACTTCTCGGAGGAACCCCACAATGGCTGCTTCTACTTCGTCCAGGTCATCCAGACCATATTTCTCACAGGGGGAGGCCTCCAGCCAGTATAGAGGAAAGCGAGGAGAAGAACTCTCGTCCAAGAAAAAGGGGTGGTGACCCTCTACAGCTTGAACTCTGAAAAAATAGTTTTTAAAGTCGTGGAAGGATTCGTCAAAGAGGGTGAAAACTCTCCGACCTTGTATGGCTCGAAAAGACACCCACTGTTGCTTGTTATTTAGCCCACTGAAGGGTTTGGTCATATGGAAGAGATAGAAAAAAATCCTCAGAGAAGTCGGGAACTCCAAAGCCTGGCTAATAAATTGATAAATTTTCAAAAAACCCCAAGAGTTGGGGTGAAGCTGAGTAGGGGCAACTCGGCAGTGACGCAACACAGACATCTCAAAATTTGAAAAAGGAAGGAAAACACCCAAACGGGTGATCATGCACTCATACATAAAGAAAAAATGAGGGGCCACCTCATTGGCCCTCCCGAAACAAACCCGGTCTCCTGGGCCCGGGACTACCAATTCATACTTCGGCTCATCTTCCTCAGAAGTACAAATTCTGTGGCGAGTACGAAGATGGGTGATAAACTCAGTATCGACCGAAGGCTCCTCTTCTAGGACCGTGACATCAACCCACTGAGAAAGAACATCTACGGAAGCCATTTCTTTTCTTAAAAAGGTGACAAAAACCTACAAGGGAAAAAGAAAAGGAAAATAAAAAAATACGATCTCTAAAGGGAGAGAATACGAAACTAAACAGAAGTCTACAAACCAACCTATCTATCTACAAAATAAAGGCATGCAAACAGAAAAGCATATTACAGAAGGAGAAAAAGCTAACCTTTATCTGAAAATAAGGTTGGTGGAAGAAAAAGCCTTCAAACACAAGAGTGCAGCACGAACAAATAAGGAAGAAGTTTGAAAAATCGCAGAAACGAAACAACGAAAGAGAGGGAAAGTATTTATAAACATGCTAGGGGCACGATGGTAAAAGCGGAGCAGTCATTAATGAGAATGCACCGTTACCAAGACCATCAATCCCTACGCACATCCCTAACGGACGCGACGCTTGATTAGACGTAACTGTCAGAACCAAAAGGTCACGAAAAGTCACGTCGGTTTCAGAACATCACGTCGGTCCTCCAACAAGTAAGCTACGACCCCGAGTAGAATACTCGAACCCAAATCTTGAAAGGAAATTGGGCTCGAGTAAGGGCACTGTTCATACCCTGACCCAATAGTAAAGGCCTGGGTCCAAACGAAAGACCTAATCCAAAAGATTGGGCCTGACCCGGCACTAGTCCTCGTCCTACGAAGTCAGTACTCACCCCAACTTGTTCTCAAGAAGTCGGGAACGAGGGATAGCTGACAGATAAGCACTCATTCAAATGAGTAACTGCCCCTAGAATCTCTCTAACCACTTCCAAGGGCCATATCTTAACCTCCCTAAGATAAAGGGACGGTTAACACCCTAGAAAAGTGGCACTACTCCAACGGTGGTTATTGGTTCACCACTATAAATACACTGACACTTCTCAGGTATCTCTAAGTCCCAATACTCTCCAGACCTGCTCACACCCTTGCTGACTTAGGCATTGGAGTGTCTTTGCAGATACCACCCCCCATTCTTTCACGCACACAAGTCGAACGGAGGTCCCCGAGTTGCTGATCCACTTGCGAGCCTCCTCCTTCATACGTTTGGGCCAATCAACGCCATCCAGCCCATTAATCTCCGGTTACCTACTGTAACAGCAATATTCACCACATGATCAAACATGACGTGACAATTGATATGACTAGTCAAGCATGCTGCCAAATCAAACGTGCCAGTACTAACCACTGTTTGGATTACACGTGTAACAAATTGGCCACAATTCACTCACCGTTGGCACGTACCAATGAATCCAAAGCAAAAGCTACTTTTATTGTTTAATGGATCGAAATTGGGTGCAGCCTTATTAGGGTTTTCAAAAGAGAATTGAGTTGTTTTTAGCTCAATTTGCAGTTATGTGCCCATATTAATGCATGATTGGATCCCCAACACGTGTGTTGCAAATAAATAAATAAAAATAAAATAAAAACTTTTGGACACAATTCCCAAAGATATCTGCTATATTAGGTTTTTATAATTTTACTATTAGGTTTGGCTAATTTATGCCTTAAAGGCATACCTTAAAATTGCTAGTAATAGAAAATTGTAAATAATGTATTTTAATAAATACATAAAAAATTAATAAATAATTTTATTATGTATTTTACAACATAAGTTAGTTAAATCTCGAGTATATACCCATTTTGATCCTTAAAGAATTTCAAACCAGGCATTTTAGTCCCCAACTAAAATTAATTATTCGATTGGTCCCTAACAATTAATTCCGTCAGTCACTTAGGTCCTTGGCTCCGTTAACTCTAACGGAAGACAAAATGGTCCTTGAAAACTCTAACATGGGACAAAATGATCCCTGACAACTCTAACAAGGGACAAAATGATCCCTGACCCCTTTATTCGAAAACGACATTGTTCTTCCCCAATTTTTATTATATCTCGCATAACCCTAACATTCATACTCTCCTTCTTCACCTTCACAGTCTTTTTTTCCATCTTTTCTTTCCTCCTCTTTAGCTCCAAGATTAAGCCATGCTGTAATTGTCACACGTGTCGCACCTATCTCAATATGTCATGGACCACACACTTCCTAAATCTTTGTGACTGGTACATCCACCACCTCTGCACTTTATCCACCAAAAGCATCCACTTCCACGTCTTTGATAACATCACATCCAACCCAGACAACGTCCACGACATCCTCAAGACCAAGTTTCATAACTACTCCAAGGGCACGCCTTTCTCCACTCTACAGCAAGCAATATAGATTGTTGGACATTAGGACTTCATGAGAAGATTCTCGACATCATATGCAAATTCTCATTTGAAATAGACACTGAGTACTTCATTCTTTCTTTTTTGTAGTCTTAACAAATGACTTGTTGTCTGGATTCATGGGATCCATCAAAGACGACAACTAGTTGAGAGACATAGGCATTAGTTTCCTGAGTATGAATTGGTTGAGAACAAGTTGGGAATTTTTTTTTCTTTTTTTTAGATAATTACATCTCCACTCAATTCCAAACAAATAAAGTGGGCGTAGTTCCAAAAAACAATAACAAAAACAGAGCAATAAGTACAAAGAAAACATAAAAACTAGCATAAAACAGCAAACAGGGAGTAAAAGAATATAATGATTTTAGCTCCTCCAAAGACACTTCAAGATGAACCCGATCAGTTATACAACATCAAATCATGATCATTCTCTTTTCAACTTTTACTCTGCATAATTATTGACTTTTTTCATAGATCAGTAAATCATGCATCAAAGATCAACTTCACATGTTTTCTTATTCACCTTAGACTTGATATTTGCACTCATAAGTACATCAATTACTCCTATATTGTCAATCTTAAAACCATCGATTTGTGCATTCTACAACTTCCTCCTTTAACTTCTCTAATACCAACACTCCATTATTAAAGACAATGTTATTTCTACATCTCCATATGCACCATATTACAGAAAAAAATAACACCATCCACACTTCCTTCATATCTTTCTTTATCTTTCTATCCATCTGCACCTCAAAACATTCTTTGGTGGTTCCTGGCCAAATCTAAATCACACTCCAATCCACCAAGATTGATCCCCACAACTTCCATATACGATCACATGAAAAAAACAAGTGATGTACCGTCTCCAATCTATCCTTACATAAGACACAAAAGGATTCCGCTTCTGATACAATCTTAAACTTACATAATCTATCTCTAGTATTCAATCTTTCTAAAATTACAAACCACATCAGCAACTCAACCGGTGGAGGATTTTTTTTCTTGTGAACATTAAATTTATAGAGTGTGCATTGTGTAGTTTGAAGTTATAGTGTTAGACTGTTAATGTTATGCAAGATATGATGGAAATTGGGAGAGAACAGTGTCGTTTCCGAACAGAGGAGATCAGGGACCATTTTGTCCCCTGTTAGAGTTGTCAGGGACTATTCTATCCTCCGTTAGAATTAACGGAATAAAGGACCTAAGTGACTGACGGAGTTAATTGTTAGGGACCAATCGAGTAATTAATTTTAATTGAGGACTAAAGTATCCAGTTTAAAATTTTTTAAGGACCAAAATGAGTATATACTCTTAAATCTTTTACTATTTGTTTTTTTACATTTTCTTAATGAATATAATAAGATAAAAAAAGTTTAGCTTAGAACTAGTTCGTTGGTAAAAGAAATGAAATAACAAAAAAATTTTGTTACGATATATGCTGATAGAAATATATCAAGGGAACAAAATTTCTAAAAATTAACAGAATTTATTGTTTTTAGTTATTAATATAATTTTTTAATTTAATAATATATTTTTAATTCATACTTTTAAATATTAATAACTAAAATTACTACTAATAATAACTTAATTTTATACCGACTAATAGATTGGAATAATTTCCATGAAGAAAGAATATCAGCGATATTCTAATAGTGGGATGAGTATAGATTCAATAGAAGAAAAAATAATCTAGTAATTAAATTTAAATTCTTAATGGCAATTTAAGTTGTTTTTTTTCCTCTAAAAGAAAAAAAAAACAAATATTTTGAAATTAAAAACGAAATTTAATGTTATATAAATTAAAACGGAAGCAAAATATAATAGCGACATTCTGAATAAGTACCATAAAATTAGGTGGGGTTGCAATTTGAGTAACACTTTTGTTGAACTATGATAAAGACTGTTAATTAATTAATTAATTAATGTGGTGCCAAAAGAGGTGAGATGAGACCTTGTACTACAGTAGTACCCTACACTCTTGTATGTATGTGTTGAAATGGCAGCATAAATAATCAAAATCTAATGAACCGTGCAATGTTGGGGCTTCCATAACCTTTTCATTTTTGTGTTTGGTACAGAATCTTTGTTCCTTTCTCAACTTTTTGACGCTTGCATATTCACTCCCTTCTCTCTAGTTTCTAACTTTAAAAATAAAATTAAAAGAAATAATTCTGTAATTCACTTTATTAGTGTTAAGGGTGTGATATTATATCTAGAGCTGGAATTAACTCTAATCTGACATACATGTTTAATCAAAGAATACTCTAAAAACATTGACTAAGAGAATAAAATAGAAAATTTTAGTTTTTTACAACAATATATTAAAATTAATTAATAATATAAAATATATATTAAAATATAAATATATATTAAAAATAAATTAAATTTCATATGTATTTATATACAAATATATTAGTAACTGATTTTAATATACGAACAAGATCTTCATTTTTAAATTGACCATGGGACCATGGAGAACTTGAAGATTCTGCTTGAATTGCAACTAATAACCACAACCAAACCAAATAGGAACTCTCTAAAGTCACTAGTTTAATTTAATACATAGTCAAATGCATGGAAATTAACAACACTCCCTATATTATAATGTTATTATTGATATTTAATTAAGCGTATCATGAATAATTAAGCGTTTTTAAAATATTATTTTATAGTCTTTAATTTAATTTACTTTTTAATTTACATAGATCATGGACATACTTGATAGCTAAATTAATGTTATTGTATTCCATTAGTTATGTTTCTGATGTGTATGTATATTCTATAACATTTTATTTATTTTTCATTTCTTTTTTAATAACAATTTTTTTTCTTTTTTTCTTTTTTCACAACATTTGGATCTTAATTATCTGTTTCAGAAGCCATTCCATCTAGTGAAGCCATGCTAATGCAAATACAAAGTTTCAATGAAAGCATTGCCATGGTATACTTTGCTTCCAACTATTGAAGAATACATAACAGAAGGTGGCTGGACAAGGTGTTTTCCAAGAGTGCATTATGTTGGTTGGCTTCATTATGTTGTTTATGTTGCACTCTATCTTATTCTTTTAGAGTTTGGAATTTATTGGATGCACAAATTGCTTCATGACATTAAACCACTTTACAAACATCTTCATGCTCCTCATCACATCTACAACAACAAACACAACATTCTCTCCCCATTTGCTGGTAAGTCATCATAAACTAATACAGAACAAAAACATGCATAATATTAAATGGTGACTATACACTTTAAAATATTATTTTCATGGCAAAGATAATAATTAAAATGTAAACACGTTATATTAAATAATTTAGTTAAATATATCGAATTTTCTAAACANNNATTTTGGATGACTTTTTAAATAATAATTTTAAAATTAATTATTTTTGTGCATATAAATTAATTTATACTAACTGTAGGTGAAAATTAATTAAATTCATATGAACTCAAATTAATTAACAACTTTGTTTTGTGAATGTATAATGTATGTGTTAGGGTTGGCGCGGCGTTGCACCCACTTGATGGGATATTGCAGGCATTACCATATAGCATTGCTCTGTTCATTGTGCCTATGCATTTTT
The DNA here is from genome assembly GCF_000816755.2 of Arachis ipaensis. Lineage (NCBI taxonomy): Eukaryota > Viridiplantae > Streptophyta > Magnoliopsida > Fabales > Fabaceae > Arachis > Arachis ipaensis. The sequence goes on along the minus strand of NC_029787.2, from coordinate 401,370 downwards.
CAACACATTTAGTGATCTTGTTCATGGAGGGCATTTGGACAGCAAGCATTCATGATTGCATTAATGCAAAAATTTGGCCTATAATGGGTTCTGGTTATCACACTGTTCATCACGTGACATATCGCCACAACTATGGCCACTTAACTATATGGATGGATTGGATGTTTGGGACTCTTGTTGAACCTGATGATCATAAGGAAGATTAATCTATATCTAATAATTAATAAGGTGAAATTTGATGTCATGCACACTTGATTGCTTATATATACGCGTGGTTCCTAATTATTTATTATTGGCCATTAATAGTATTTTTAATGGTGTGAGATTATATCAAATGGTGGAAAATCACTCACATTTTTTTAATCGATGGTTAAGTGCTGGCCACAAAATACAAAAATTGATGGCCCTAAACTTTTTCTTATTTATTTATAATAAAGTCTAATATATGTTGGGTTCCTTTAAAATTATGTTATGCTACTCTTCATATGGTGATAATATAATAATTAAGTTAGGTTGTGTATTATTTTATTCTATATTTTTAAAGATTAGTTAACTAATGATAAAAAATAATAAATTCTAATTGTTCTTTATTTTAACAAATAAACCTAAACATTTGTTCGGTAAGTCGGGTACCAGACGGTTTGGGTTGGTATCCTAGTAGTGATGGGGGTCTCGTCTGGTCGTGGGCTGCCGGTCAAGTGTAGGCGAGGTCCCGAGCACTTCGTGTGGAAAGGGGGGTGTCACCTGCAAAGACACTCCGACGCTCTAGTCAGTAAATGTGCAGGCGAAAAGGGGGTAGAATGATGTGTGACGTACCTCTGGGAAAGGGTAAATCCTTCCCCTTATATACTGTGTCAGAGGTGGGCCCTGCAAGGACAGGCCCACCTCCTTCGAGGCGTTCTCCTCACAGCCGTAGGTGAGCTGTCAGGGACGCGTGTCCGGGTCGGCTGTAAGGCGCCCTACTCCTGACCGTTCGGGTCGGGTGGCGCTCGGGTTGGGCCAACCCGTGGAGGGTTTGGACCAAGCCGTGAGAGCAATTAGTGGCGCGTTATTTCTTGTTCCATGTGTCGTCGCCAGGTCGGCCGCCCGTGGAGGGGACGTGCCCCCTGCGCGCGTGTCTCTTTGTTGCTGAGGTGACCGTTCGTCGCTTCGTTCTTCGCGCCGAGCAATAAATGCTCATAATGGGTTAGAAAACCCCGCGTGCAAAGACCATTTTGCCCCTGATTTTTTCGCGCTTCGTGTGACGGTTTTTAAACAGTTTGCCTTTTCTTCCTCTTCCCATACTTGCTTTTCATGCTTCACTCTCATTTTCCTTTCTCCCTAATATCCAAAGCTCTGTTCTAGCGTCTCTGGGCATCTCTCTCTTCCTCAAGCCTTCGCAAACAATTCAGGTAATGGCTGATCCCTTCCTTCCTCTGATTTACTGCTGTGTGCTTGCTGTCTGTGTTGGTTCTTCGTTCTTGTTGTTTTGCCTGTCTTTGTTGCTAGGTAGCTTTTTAGTGTCAAGTAGGTGCATTAGGGGGGGTTACCATTCTGGGGTAGAGTTTTAGGTAGCTTGTATGATAGGTAGTTTCTAGCCATACTTGATTTTATTTGTTGGATAGGGCGAACGTAGATTCTGGGTTTTTTCCGGGCTCCCGACTTCATAGACTAACCGAGTGGTGCCCCCACTGTAGGTATGCCTCGCGTCGTCTCTCGAGCTTCCACCTCTGCTGCGGGTTACGACCCCTACGCTTGGGTTGTTTCCGACTTGAGGGACTCCCTGAACCAGATGGACGAGGGTGAGTTGACTGAATTCCGTTAGGCCGAGTACCTGTGTGGGGGCACTGACAAGGAGGCTAACTATGATGTTTTTGTTCCTGCCCCTGCCAAACGGTTGTACGAGATTAATTTCCACTCTCCCCGTGTTGTCGACTGGATGTGGTTTTACAAGGCCATGTTCACGTAAGTGGGGGTTCGCATCCCCTTCTCGGCTTTCCAAATGGCGCTTCTCAATCGGATATCCGTGGCACCGTCGCAGTTGCATCCGAACAGCTGGGCTTCCATTCGCTGCTTCGAGATGGTTTGTGAGTATTTGGAGCTGCCGGTCTCTGTAGATGTCTTCCTTTTCTTCTTTAACCTCACGAACCTTCAAAGGAGGGGAAAGCGAAGAAGGGTTTCATGTCCTTCCGATCTGCTCAAGTCGGAGGATATTTGGCTTGTTTGAAGATTCTTACCATGGGTTTAAGGATAAGTACTTCAAGGTGCGCCCAGCCAAAGGTCGCCACCCCTTTTGGTTGTCGTTAGAGGGGGAGCGCCTTATTCCAACGTATTGGAGTTTTGGGGCGGGCTCAAATACCTTTATAAAGGTGAATTATAAGGGAATGTCTGCTGGGGATAGGAGAATTGTCGACGTGCTGTGGGCCGTTTTCGGGAAGAACCATGTGAATCCCCACCTCCTTATGGGTGATCGGGAGGTCGCTAGAAATTATGTTTTTGAGTTGCCTTGGGCTTGTTTTTGCATTGCCGTTGCTTGCTCGTCGATTCTTTATTGCTATTGTTTGACTTGGTCATGCCGATCTCACGATTACCTTGTTTTGTTTTATTTGCTGCAGTGGAGATGTCTGCTTCAGTGACAGGGCTCGAGAGTTTGGTCAAGACCTTTTTGGAGGATGGCGACGAGGAGAAAACGGACGAGAAGGTTGACGGGAAGTCGGAAGGTCCTGCCGAGGAGAAAAAGGATCAGGCTGTGCCCTCTCCCCAAGACACCGCAATGTCCGAAAAGAATTCGGCCGGGGCGCAGACTTCCCCTATTCTCGAAGAGGCAACCGTTGTTGGTCATTCGTCCTCTACCCTCCAAGAGGACGATGATGTGGAAATTGTTCATACTCCTAAGAGGCTGAGGGCCTCTGCCAGCCCAGAAGGAACCCTCACCATGATGGAGAGAAATTTTGATGTCGGGACTTTCATCGACTCCCAGCTGATCCCTGGCACGGAGGAGCACTTCCTTGGCACCGACCTGGTAGGGCAGGCGAGGTGGATGTATCGGACGCTGCTCCGGGGGGCCGTGATAGCTCGGAAGGCCGAGTTTGAGTTATCGGGAATGCAGTCTCTTCGAAGAAAGCTTGAATCTTCTGATAAGGCGAACAACGATTTCAAGGTGCAAGTTGAGTCGCTCCAGGGGCAGTTGTCCGAGGCGGGAGAGAAGCTCAAGGCCGCCGAAAAGAAAGCTGCCTCTGCTGAGGAGAAGTTGAAAACTTCCGATGCGACTGTGTCCCGTTTAACCGAGCGGGAGATGACCTTGGAGAGCCAGCTGAGCGCCGCGCAGGGTCGGGTGGCGGTCTTGGAAAAGGAACGTGACCAGGCCATTTCGTCAGCTAAAGCTGCTCGAGCTGAGGTCGAATAGTTGAAGAGGAAGCATAATGCGACCAAGGAGCAAGGAAAGAACGTGATCTTCATGACTGAGGAGGCTCTGAAGGCTCAGGTGAAGATTGTGGTTCCAGACTTCGACACGTCGGCTATTGAGGTCTTCAAAACGATCCAGGACGGCAAGATTGTTGACATGCCCCGAAAATGAACTTTTGTAACTTTGGCTTTTGTATGGATTTGTTGAATACTTTGTCACAACTATTAACTTTATACTTTATTGGTCGCTTGGTCGGCTTATTGTTATTGCCTTAATCTTGCTTGGTAGCGTTTTTGTCTTTTTAACCGTCTTTTCGGGGCGGACTTATTGCTTGTGTCCATTTTGCCATTCATGTAGGTAACTCGATTGAAACCGTTATGGTCTTATTATCATGGCCGTTCGTTATCGCTATGGTTCAGTTGGCTTCCCGGGGTGATCAGTCCCGAGTTTCCGTTTACGAACGCGATGGTGTGGGATTCGTATTGGGAGATAGTAGATTGGAGGATTCAAACAAGTAAACATTAGTCGTTAGTTAAACAAATTTATGAACATGGTAGATATTTGACAAAAATAAATCGTTGGGGATTAACAGTGGGCTGTCTAGCTTATCAGGCCGCTTGGCCGGTGTGCCTGAGCTACGAATAAAACCTTCTCAGGTTACCTGCATTCCATGTTCTTGGGATTTCCTTGCCGTCGAGCCTTTCCAATTTGTAGGCGCCTTTGCCAAGCACCTCTTTGATTCTGTAAGGACCTTCCCAATTTGTCGCCAGCTTTCCTTCTCCTGGTGTCGGTAGCCCTATGTTGTTGCGTCGCAAGACGAGGTCATCCTCTTCAAACTCCCTTCTGAGTACTTTGGTGTTGCAGCACAGCGCCATTCTTTGTTTCAGTGCTACTTCTGACAAGTGAGCTATCTCCCTGGCCTCATCTACTAGGTCCTTCTCGACCGTCTCTTCCACTCCTTTCAGAAGTAACCGCGGGCTCGGCTCGCCGATCTCCACAGGTATCATTCATCGACTCCGTATGTCAGGCGAAAGGGTGTTTCGCCTGTGGAGCTTTGCTCGGTTGTGCGGTAGGACCATAGAACAGAGGCGAGTTCATTGGCCCATGCCCCCTTTTTATTGTCTAGCCGTTTCTTGAGGCCTAGCAAGATGACTTTGTTTGCGGACTCTACTTGCCCATTCGTCTGGGGGTGCTCTACCGAGGAGAACTTTTGTTTTACGCCCAGGCCGGTGAGGAACTCTGTGAATTTCTTGTCGGCGAATTGCGTTCCGTTGTCCGAGATGACAACTTCTTTTATGCCCAGGCCGGTGAGGAACTCTGTGAATTTCTTGTCGGCGAATTGCGTTTCATTGTCCGAGATGACGATTTTCGGGATGCCGAACCGTGTTATCACCTGCCTCCACATGAACTTTCTACAGTTGGCTGACGATATACTGGCCAACGGTTCAGCCTCTATCCATTTTGTGTAGTAGTCGACGGCAACTATGAGGTATTTGACTTGCCCGGAGCCTACTGGAAAGGGTCTCAGTAGGTCGACCCCCCATTGTGCGAAAGGTCGGGAGGACGTCAGTAGACTCAGCTCAGAAGCCGGCGCTCTGTGGAAGTTGGCGTTCTCTTGACACTTGACACATTTTCTCACAAATTCGCTGGAGTCTTTCATCATTGATGGCCAGTAATACCCAGCTCGGATGAGCTTCCTTGCTAGGGCCTTGCCCCCAATGTGGTGGCCACAGCATCCCTCATGGACTTCTCTAAGTACGTAGTCCGTCTGGTCGGGATGCAAGCATTTCAATAGGGGTTGGCTGAGTCCCTTTCTGAACAGTTGTCCCTGTATGATTGCATATTTGGCTGCCTCCCTCCTCAACGTTTTGGCTGCTCTCTCCTCGTCAGGTAGTTTGCCATGTTCCAGGAAATTTGTGATGGGGTCCAACCAGGAGGGACTTGATTTTGCCAAATGGAGGGCAACCATTGGCTCCTTTACCATGCCTTGGATGAGAGACCGGTTGCCTGCCCCCGGCTTCGTGCTTGCTAGTTTAGATAGGAGGTCTGCCCGTGTGTTCCTCTCCCTCGGAACGTGTTGGATCGTGACCTCCTGGAACTGCCTGGTCAATTCTCTAACCTTTTCCAAATACCTTTGCAGCAACGGGTCTCTGGCTTGATAGCTTCTGTTCACTTGTGAGGTGACGACCTGTGAGTCGCTGCACACTTCCAACCTTGTCGCCCTGACTTCCCGGGCTAGGATTAGTCCACCAAAGAGGGCTTCGTATTCCGCTTGGTTGTTCGATACGGGGAATTCGAATTTGGTTGATTGCTCGCATATGACTCCCGCCGGGCTCTCTAAAATGACCCCGGCACCCCCGAACGTTTGGTTGGAGGTCTCGTCTACATGGAGCCTCCACCGTGTTCCCGTCTCCTCGGGGGAATCGCCTGTTACCTCTACTAGGAAATCTGCCATCGCCTGTGCCTTGATTGCATGTCGGGGCTCGTACTGCAAGTCATATTGGGAGAGCTCGATGGCCCAAGTCATCATCCTTCCTGCCAAATCAGGCTTTTGGAGTACTTGGCGAATTGCTTGGTCCGTTCTCACGATGACACGGTGGCCCTGGAAGTACTGCCTCAGCCTTCGGGAGGAGGTTAGGAGTGCCAGTGCCAGTTTCTCCAATTTGCTATACCTCAGCTCTGCTCCTTGTAGCGCCCTGCTTACAAAGTAGATTGGTTGCTGAGCCTTCCCTTCTTCTTGTACCAGCACTGCTGCAAGCGCTTCCTCCGTTACGGCTAGGTAAAGGTAGAGTGGTTCTCCAGCCTTGGGCTTCCCGAGCACCGGAGGTGTTGCTAAGATTTCTTTGAAGTGGTTGAATGCTTCCTCACATGCAGGGGTCCATTCAAACGCTATCCCCTTTTTCATCAGGCTGAAGAAGGGCAGGGTTGTTGCTGCCGATGCGCCGAAGAAACGGGATAACGCAGTCAGCCTTCCCGCTAATCGTTGGACGTCTTTGATACAACCCGGGCTCTTCATTTGGAGGATCGCTTGGCACTTCTCTGGGTTGGCTTCTACCCCTCTTTGGGTTATCATGAACCCTAGGAATTTCCTGGCTTCCATGGCAAAGGCGCATTTGAGTGGGTTTAGCCTCATGCCGTGTTGTCGGAGGGACGCGAACACGCCCCCCAGGTCGCTTAGGAGATCGTCATGCCGTGTGGTTTTCGCGAGGATGTCGTCCACGTAGACTTCCACTGTCTTGCCTATAAGTTCGCTGAATATCTTGTTCATCAGCCTTTGGTACATGGCGCCAGCGTTTTTCAGGCCAAATGGCATCACCTTGTAGCAATAGATCTCCCCTGACATTATGAACGCCGTTTTATCCTCGTCGGGCCGGTGCATCGGTATCTGATTATACCCGAAGTAGGCGTCCATGAAGCTCAGATACCGATACCCCGCCGCCGCGTCGACGAGTGCATCAATATTGGGAAGGGGATAGTAGTCCTTGGGGGCACGCTTTGTTGAGGTCGGAGTAATCCACACAATTCTCCATCTCCCATTGTGCTTTTTTACCAAAACTACATTTGATAGCCAAGTGGAGTAGTCTAGTTCACGGATGAACCCTGCTTCGAGGAGGCCAGCCGTCTGCCTGGCCACCTCTTCTGCCCTTTTCTGTGACATCTTCCTTCTCCTTTGGGCCACCGGTTGGGCTTCCAGTTTGACGGCCAGGCTGTGTGACATGAGTTAGGGGTCTATCCCCGGCATGTCGGACGGTGTCTAAGCAAATAGATCAGCGTTGGCTCTAATCATCTCCATCAAAGGTTCTTTTAATTCATGGGAGAAATTTCTGTTTATGAATGTGAATTTCTCCTCCGCGTCCCCAACTCTGAATTTTTCCAGGTCCCCCTCTGGCTCGGGCCTGGGCTTGTCGTCTATTCTGGCATCCAGGTCTTTCAAGCTTTCGCTTTTGCATTATGATTGGTGGTTAAGCTATAAATGACCTAAAAAACCAGTTATTATATTCTAGAATGCATTAATAAGTCAACTAAATATTTAATAATTTGATCTATAATAAAGAAATTCCACAGTAGATTTTGAATTTTTGAACCATTTAGGTTAAGTATATCATAAAAAAAATATGTTAATATTATTTATTATTTTTATGGTAAAATTCATATATAAAATTAATTTTTAGGATAACCATGGAGTTAAGCAGTTTTAGGATAACAAATTTAAAAAAAAATGACTTGAATAAAACAGAAATTGGATTTCTTCATCATTGTGAAGCTAAGATTTGCAATAATATTGGTCCTTCTTGTTTGGGTATAATAGACAATTGGGTCATACTCATCATGCTTGCAAATCAATATATGCCATAATTATAAAGATACAAAGAGAGTTCTAGAGGATCACATTCCAAGCCCTACTTTTTAGGGCATTTGTAAAGGAGTTAATTAACTATTCTATTCCCAAAATATGGGACGTCAGATGTCATAGTCACATTACAACCCTTTTAGTGAAAACTCGGGTGCAGTACAGTCGACTTCACGTGAAGTTAATAATTAAGAGTTTTTAGATGAAAATTTAGTTAAACCAGTTAAATTATCTAACGGCTCTCAGTTATCAATTTCACGTAAAGTTGACTATACGTGAGTCTCCACTTTAAAATTTAATTAACCTAACAACATTATGCATTTAATTAGTAGGAATAAGTATTGTTTTAATTTCTAAAGAATCTTTTGCAGATATTCTCACCACCGGTTTAATAGTATTGTCTTTCTTATTCCTCGAACTAAGCCAAATTAGGATCAGCTTAGTACACAGTTTTAATCTCTCTAATTTTGATGGAAGAATCTTAATATATGCATGTTTACTCTTTGCATTGGAAGATACATAAGATTTCATTTATATCGCATATAAGACAACACTTGTTAACCTATACCGTTGAATAACTTTCTATATACAATAAATTTCATTAATTCAACTGTTAAACCATGTCATGAAAAAAAGAATCATTAAACTAGATTGATAAAGTTCATCCTACGTGGTGAGAGATTCAGAAAATTTTAGAAGTGGAGCAAAATAATATAATAAAATAATAAAAAATATATATTAATATTAATATATTTAGATATTTAAATTTTGGAGTATATTAGCTAATCAAATTTTCAATAAATAAATATAATTAATATATCTAAAAGTATAGTAATTTAATTTAAAAATATTTTTTTATTTTAATATTTCGGTAATATTGCATGAGTAATACATTTATTATTAATACTTGCGTTTAGTCAAGCATCTAATATCTGTCAAATTACATTTATATTAATTATTTTTTATATGATACAAAAAAAATTATAACTTAATAGCTAAAAAATCTATAACTTGAATGAACTAATTTATAATTTTGACTATTTTTTATTTTGATGTCTGAATTTTTTCTAAAATTATGCGAGAAAGACAAAAAAAATTATGAAAAAAATAAAAATTTAAATTAAACAATCACAATTATCTTTATATAGATTAATATTTAATAATATAAATATTTTTTACACATAATTTTTTTTAAAGTACGGGGACAAATAAATTATTGTAATGGAGGCAATTCTCTCTCTCTCTCTCTATATATATAGTCTTTTGAAAATTCAATGGGGATAATTACCCCCCACACCTCTGCACATAAATCCGTCTCTGATCCTACATAAGAAATTATTTGAGAATATAAGTTAAAGAAAACTTATACCTACACAATTAAACGAATCCTTCTCGTGTAGTGTGTGTATATATTAACAACTTTTAAGTTTGTAGTAAAATGATATGATGCATTAAATCGATACGTATGTTTTTTTGACAACATCGCTCTTATGTTTTTTTGGTTCCATTTGTTCTTAACTTTTTGCTCTCCTAGTTATGTATAGGGCTTTGTACAGAGTAGTATATTATCACATATGAATTAGACGTGCGTGTAAAGAATTTCTTTACACCATATAAATTTTAATCTATATGCATGCGTGTATTTTATTTTGGGTAAAGTATATTTTTTGTTCCTGAAGTTTAGTAAAAATTTTAAAAATATTTCTAAATTTTATTTTGTTTTAATTTTATTTCAAAAATTTTCGATTTGCATTAAATATACTCTTAACGACTAAATTTTCAAAAAATTTAAGACTAATAGAACAATAATGCATGAAAATTATGCTTAATTTGTTTGTGTTGAAGGTTGTTCTTATGAAATTATTGTTGAATTGGTCTTAAATTTTTTGAAAAATTAGCCATCGGGAATATATTTGATGCAAATCGAAAACTTTTGAGATAAAATTGAAACAAAATAAAACTTATAGGTATTTTTAAAATTTTTGTCAAACTTCAAGGACAAAAGGTATATTTTATCCTTTTATTTTTAGAAATAATTATCTTCGAAAGAATATAGACTAATAAAAACCCTTTATAGCAAAATTGACCACATTAGCTTATTTTGTTTAATAATGGCTATAAAAATTTGAATTAGATAAATCTCCAACCATTTATAAACTTGGTTTGAATTTAATTTCCTTCTTCATTCTTATTTATTGCTTTTTTAGTCTAATCAATAATGTAATCAGGTGATATAACGATAACATTATAAATATGATTCAAGTCTAATTTTTAAAATGATTTTTTTTAAACAAGAGTCATTCTAACTTTATGTGAAATTTCAAACTATTTCTTTTCTTTATTCATACGTGGTTAAAAATGGCTCAGAAATAATATACACGAAGTATAAATTCAATTAATTATTTAAAATGCATTATGTATTTTGAAATAAAAAACCCTGAGAGTTGATCATTCATAAATTAACATGAATAAAAAATATCAAAATGTAAACCTTTTTCTTAGTCAAATAATTTTAAGTTAAAAATTTAAAATATTAAATTTAAAGAAAAAAAACTATGATTTTACTAAAGAAATGAGAAGAGAATAGCATATAAGTATGCTGCATTTGTTTGTAGAGACAGGATATTGAGACAGAGACATAGAATTATAAAATTGTGTTTGATAAAAAAGACATAGACAAAGACAATGTGTCCAAAGACACTGAATATTAATGTATTTTGTATTTATCCTAATATAAAGGACATAGAGATACCAATAAGAGACACAACTTATTTTTTATTTTTGTTCATTATTCTTGTTAATTTTTCATAATTATATTTTTTATTATTATATTTTTTGTCACAAATTTTTTGAATGAAAAAGATGAGAATAAATTGAATTTTCTTAATTTGTTCTAATTTATCACCAAATAAAATACAAGAACGCAAGATTTTGTATCTCTATCCTTTATGTCTTATTCTCAATATCTTGTTTTGTCCTGTTCTCAGAAACAAACGCAACTCAAAATACTTTAGATCGAAACACAAATCCCTCCAGCAACGCCGCCTCCCACAGTTTTGAAATTGCGAGTGACGCCGACCTCGGCAGCCATGCCGGAGGCAACCATGGAAAGAAACTTAAAAATTTTTACTTATGCCAAAATTTTAAGAGCAATTTAAAAATTTGATAATGTAGACTTTAAAAGTGTTATATAAAATATTTGCAGACAAGAATATGATGAGTTTGGAAAATTCGAATGATTATGATGGTCAAATATTAATTAAAAAATTATTAATTTAATATTTGCTTCTAATTATTTAGTTAATGAGGTTGTTAGTGTGCAGAAAAAATAAAATGAATTTTTATGTTGTTGTTGGGCTAAAAAGCAATATAAGCCCAATGTGATAAAAATGTGATCAATCTTTGTGCAAAAATATTCCATGCAATGTGGCTGAATTATTTAAAAGGGAGAGCAAAGCTAATTGGGTTAAAAACCAGTGTACAGCCCAAAACAATTATTCTTTGTATAGAATTCAAATTTCAATCCAATTTAATGCATGCATTGGTTACCAGAACTTATATTCCATTTTGGTTAAATGTTCACATAAGTAACTGAAAATCACAATTCAATTTCATTTAATATTGTATTGAAAGATTTGTATCTTATCTCTCCTCTCTCTTCTTTGCTATTTGGTCACTTCACTCAGGAAAGAAGAATGAACAAGTTATCAGAAGAGAAGTACAAATACAGTGAGGCTAATGGAAGAAGAAAATGTTAGGATGATGATGACCTTTGCAAAAAGGAAGATCCGAAACATGGTGTAGCTAGATCTTTACCATTGAAGGCACGATTTTGAAGAGGAGCTTCAAGATCTTCCATGCCAAGAATAGGAGAGATCCGTCTCGGTCAAAGAAGAAGATCTCAGTGGATAAAGCTCTTTTCCATTTTTGTTATTCCAAAAGAGAAGGAAGCCTCTGAAGCTACGGATAGGAAGAAGCAAAAAGAAAAAGCATGAAGCTGTCAAAGATCAGAGGTTCATCAAGGGTCAGAGTCCTTTCTTGAAGCCAAAGTCAAGATCAAGGGCTCAGAGTGAAAGAGCTTGATGAGAAGGGATGAGAGAGGTACATGCATGTTGGTTCTGTTTCGGTTTTTTCTCTCTCTTCTCTCTGTCCGAACTGGCTATTTGTTGGAGAAGATGTTGCTGGCTTGGTTGAACCGGTTTTAATCTTGGAAGCTTCCCCTTCTATAATAAGGCTGAACGGCCAAGGGTTGAGACAAGGAGAGTAAACACAGAGTTCTTATAGTTACCCTAAACTAACAGAGTTCTTCTCCTTCAATGGGTTTTATTTTGTATTGAGCAAAATTAAAGAAAAAGTCATAGATGTCTCAGAGTTTCTTTGTACATCTGTATGTTGTGTTTCATGATCCTGTGGGGATTCCCTTGCAAGTTGGGTTAGCACTTTGCGGTTGAAAGTTTGGTAGGAGTTCAAGTCAAGTTCAGATTTGAGGATAGAATTTGGATTTGTCCCAGATAGGATTGGATAGATCCTAGGGAAGAATCGGTGTATGTAATCTGATGATTATAGTGAAATTCTGTCACTGTTGTGATGAAGACTGGATGTAGGCTGCATTGCACTTAGCAGCTGAACCAGGATACTTTTGGGTGTGATTCTCTCTTTCTCTTCTACTCCTATTATGTTTCTGTTACGTTGGAGACAAAATTAAAAAATATCTTCTAACCGATTATGAGACAAAAAAAAATATCTTTTGACTTGTTATAAGACAAAAAGCAAAAATATCTCCTAAAATTATTTTAAAAGTCAAAAAATAATATTCAACAAAAAAAACTAAAATTCAACCCCACTGATTACCATCAGAATCTACTTGTCCAAACTAATGGGTATGGTATAGGATTTCAGCACAATATGTTTGCCACTCAATCAAGTGGGAAGACACTTCACAGCGATTATTTTTACTTTTGATCTAGTATTATTCAATTGACGAAATTAACTCAATAAAGCCGTGCATGCAACAACGCTAATAAATTTTGTAAAGTAAATATGTTTTCCAAGTTTAAATTAAAATCTAAAAAGTTTCACATATCTTAATGAGTAATTTTTCACATCCAAACAATTTTACATTTAAATTCATCCAAATGATTTGAGTTACGCGTTTCTTTTTCTCGTTTTCTTTCTCCTCTTGCACTTTTCAAATTTGCGCATGCGTTCTTCTTCTTCTTATCATTATCATCGAATTCGAATTTATATAATGGACAATTTTCAGTTCATTTGGCATTATACAATGGTTTCGTTTTGAACTAATTTTAGGTTCATTCGAGGCGCATGTATTTCTGAATTCAAATTTATATGATGGGCAAGTTTCGTTTTGATAATATTTTCGATTCATTTAATCACCACAGAGAATCAGAATTAATAAAGATGTTAGCAAAATGTTAGTGTTGTTGGTGATGACGATAATAATAATGGAGGAGGAAAAAGAAAAAGAAAAAGAAGATAAAAAAATTCAAATAACAAAAAACAGGAGGAGGAGGAGATAAATGTAGTGGTGAGTGGTAACGATGATGATAATGAAAAAAATATGAAGAAGAAGGAGAAGAAGAAGGAGGAGGAGGAGGTGAAAGAAGGAGAAGAAGACGAAGCCTCGCATCATAAACTAAATAACTTGAATAAACTTGGATGTAAAATTACTTAAATGTGTAGCGGAACTCCATCCGAATACATAGATGTTAACTGAAAATAAAAAAAAAAAAGACACGATAAGTTGCAATGCTACCTTATCTCGAAACCAAATCACCACAATCAATCAAGGACATGGTACAAATCCTACTATAAAAAGCCACAGGAAATAACAAGAAAAGTTACTATAGTACACGTAATGTTTTATGGTAAAATCTTCCACCCTTAGAAGATGGCCAAACAAAGGCGTGGCGCATATAATTAGCAGGGTTCCAGTTCTTCATGATGTAGACACACTTCCTATGGACAGTCACTTTTAAGAAATCTCGCTCCATGGGAGGAGCCCCACTGTCAAGTTGCAATGCTGCAAAGTCCTCCAACAGGGACAGTGTGAAAACTGAGAAGCAGAGCGCCAATGATTTAGATCCAGAATCCAATAGATCTGCAGATAGTATTGCACACACCTTCCCGTTGCCAAGGTCAACAAGATTGACTCTGGCCATATCTGTTATCCAGGGTTGAAAACCCTCAAAAAACACATCAAGGCATTGATATAATGCGACGCGGCCATTCTGGTGGTTAACCAAAATGGCAAACACCTTCTCCAAAGGTGTGTTAAGAGGAAATCCCCCCAAATACTTATCATCGGTAAGGCAAACGGTGTAGTTGTTGCTGCTGCCAAGACCCAGAAGGGGCACAGAGATTTGTGGGGGATAAGTAGCACGATAGGAGCCAGTTTCAAGGCCACGATTGTATCTATCATTTATGAATTTCGAAAGATTGTTATCAGAGTCGGGTTCAACTGTCCAAGTCTCTTTTATGGGGTCGAAGTGGGCCAAATAGGAGTCTATCCCCCTCCCCGTGAACGATGAAAGAAAGACGGTGTTGTGGAGGACGAACATGACTAAGTCGGTACCTCTTTGGCTGTAGTCCGGAGGAGGGTTTAACGGTTTCCAAACTCTAGAACCGGGACAAAGAACGTAAAATCCAGAATCTATGAACCGTGGATTTATATAGAAGTAAACATGGCCTGAGACTGGCGTGTTTGCGATGAATGACCAGCAAAGAGGGGCGGGTACACCATCCAGTGATTCCGCAAGCTCAATTCTGCGCTCCTCAAATTTGAATTCGTAGATTCGCCAGCAGCCGGGTTTCCTTCCGAGATTTAGAGGCGGTGAGCTGGACACCGCCATATAGATCTTGGAGTCGAACTCGAAAGGACACAAATCACGCTCTGGATGTTGCAAAGAGAACTCGATCTTTGGTGGCGGAAGCAAATAAGTCCAATCTTTGACATCATCGTCTTGTTTCTTTAAATTGCTTAGTTTGATCACGAACAACTCTTCATAAGTAACAAGGCAAAGGCATGCTTCCTCCGCCATTTCAACCTGCTCCGTTTTTCGTTTTTTTCGCTCAGCTGCATCCAATTCCGCCATCACTCTCTCTGATCGAACAACGAGATCACGACTGTGCGGTGGTGCTGCGGCAGCAAAAAGCTAGAATTAGGGTAAAGTACTGGAGAGTTAAAGGAAAAAGAAAGAAGGGGCTGTTGGCGAGCCACTAGGGTTTCGAATATCAACTTATTCTCTCTATATATACACATACCAGCACCAGAAGATTCGAGCACTGCACAGGTTGAAGATATCTGATGGCCAAACCACTTTATTAGACGCAAATTTCACGGAAGATTATATTATGGTTTTGAAATTGCACAGACTATACACTTATCCTAAATCCTAATGCTTTATTTTTAAACAAACTATAAGAATATATATCATAAAAAACATTCCTAAAAAATAACATTCATAAATTTATAATAACAAAAAATATTAAACGATAATACATAATTTAAATGAAACACGTAAAAATTGTTCAAATGAAAAAAATCATAATGCATTTTATTTATATATATACACATGAAAATTATTGTCGTAATGCTTCATTTTTAAACAAAATATAAATTGATGAATGTTACTTTTATATAAGAATGTTAATTATTCATAGTAATGTGTTTTATATTTTGTTTTATTTTTATTCAATAAAATTTGATGTGTTAGGTTTTTGGTTATTAATTGGATAAATAAACACTTAAATTGATTCTTAAAGAATTGCTCGGATGCTTTGGTTTTTAACAAATTTAAAATTTTTATTTTTTTAAAAGTCTTCGTGAATTACTTCCATGGAACATATTGACCTTCCGTCGTTTATTTGAAAAAAAATCTAATTTTAAAGTATCATTTTTGGAAACTTAATTACCTTATAATAAAATTTATTAAGAATTTATTTGTCCAATAAGTATATTAAAAATTTAATTGAGAACAATAGAAAAATAATCTGTTTGGTGAGAGTAATTTTTAAAAGCTTCTAGAGAACAACAATTTATTAAAAACTAATTTATCCGATCTAAAATTTTTGGTGTTTACTTTATGCATATAAATTATGTCAAGGTTATTGAGTATTTTTATTTTTGTGCATAGATCGTTAGATTATTGATTTTATGTACAATTTTGTAAATTCATTACCCTTTTCACTATTTATGTGTTAAAGAATAATATTAAATTTATAAGAAAATAGAGGTAGATCACCGTAATTTATGTATTTTTTTGTTGGAAAAATTAAAATTTAATAAGAATCTGTCTAACAGCGGAAGCACAAAAAATAATTTTCTCACAACTTATGCGATTAAATAGGCAATACTAAAGATACTACAAGCAACAAATATAATGGTAGAAATTAAATAATCAAACACCAGAATTTTATCGTGGGAAAACTCCAAAAAGAGGGACAAAAAATCCACGGGACCTAGTTCAGTAAAATCTTTCACTATTAAAATAATGGATACACAAATAGTCTTTCTAATAACACTAGTGCATAACCAAGGTTCTGAAAACCGGACCGAACCGACCGATTGAACCGATCCGACCGAAAACCAACAATATAAACGGTTTGGTTCTTTACTTAAAACCGCTTATCATAGAACCGGAAGTTAGATTAATATTTAATAATATAAATATTTTTTACACATAATTTTTTTTAAAGTACGGGGACAAATAAATTATTGTAATGGAGGCAATTCTCTCTCTCTCTCTCTATATATATAGTCTTTTGAAAATTCAATGGGGATAATTACCCCCCACACCTCTGCACATAAATCCGTCTCTGATCCTACATAAGAAATTATTTGAGAATATAAGTTAAAGAAAACTTATACCTACACAATTAAACGAATCCTTCTCGTGTAGTGTGTGTATATATTAACAACTTTTAAGTTTGTAGTAAAATGATATGATGCATTAAATCGATACGTATGTTTTTTTGACAACATCGCTCTTATGTTTTTTTGGTTCCATTTGTTCTTAACTTTTTGCTCTCCTAGTTATGTATAGGGCTTTGTACAGAGTAGTATATTATCACATATGAATTAGACGTGCGTGTAAAGAATTTCTTTACACCATATAAATTTTAATCTATATGCATGCGTGTATTTTATTTTGGGTAAAGTATATTTTTTGTTCCTGAAGTTTAGTAAAAATTTTAAAAATATTTCTAAATTTTATTTTGTTTTAATTTTATTTCAAAAATTTTCGATTTGCATTAAATATACTCTTAACGACTAAATTTTCAAAAAATTTAAGACTAATAGAACAATAATGCATGAAAATTATGCTTAATTTGTTTGTGTTGAAGGTTGTTCTTATGAAATTATTGTTGAATTGGTCTTAAATTTTTTGAAAAATTAGCCATCGGGAATATATTTGATGCAAATCGAAAACTTTTGAGATAAAATTGAAACAAAATAAAACTTATAGGTATTTTTAAAATTTTTGTCAAACTTCAAGGACAAAAGGTATATTTTATCCTTTTATTTTTAGAAATAATTATCTTCGAAAGAATATAGACTAATAAAAACCCTTTATAGCAAAATTGACCACATTAGCTTATTTTGTTTAATAATGGCTATAAAAATTTGAATTAGATAAATCTCCAACCATTTATAAACTTGGTTTGAATTTAATTTCCTTCTTCATTCTTATTTATTGCTTTTTTAGTCTAATCAATAATGTAATCAGGTGATATAACGATAACATTATAAATATGATTCAAGTCTAATTTTTAAAATGATTTTTTTTAAACAAGAGTCATTCTAACTTTATGTGAAATTTCAAACTATTTCTTTTCTTTATTCATACGTGGTTAAAAATGGCTCAGAAATAATATACACGAAGTATAAATTCAATTAATTATTTAAAATGCATTATGTATTTTGAAATAAAAAACCCTGAGAGTTGATCATTCATAAATTAACATGAATAAAAAATATCAAAATGTAAACCTTTTTCTTAGTCAAATAATTTTAAGTTAAAAATTTAAAATATTAAATTTAAAGAAAAAAAACTATGATTTTACTAAAGAAATGAGAAGAGAATAGCATATAAGTATGCTGCATTTGTTTGTAGAGACAGGATATTGAGACAGAGACATAGAATTATAAAATTGTGTTTGATAAAAAAGACATAGACAAAGACAATGTGTCCAAAGACACTGAATATTAATGTATTTTGTATTTATCCTAATATAAAGGACATAGAGATACCAATAAGAGACACAACTTATTTTTTATTTTTGTTCATTATTCTTGTTAATTTTTCATAATTATATTTTTTATTATTATATTTTTTGTCACAAATTTTTTGAATGAAAAAGATGAGAATAAATTGAATTTTCTTAATTTGTTCTAATTTATCACCAAATAAAATACAAGAACGCAAGATTTTGTATCTCTATCCTTTATGTCTTATTCTCAATATCTTGTTTTGTCCTGTTCTCAGAAACAAACGCAACTCAAAATACTTTAGATCGAAACACAAATCCCTCCAGCAACGCCGCCTCCCACAGTTTTGAAATTGCGAGTGACGCCGACCTCGGCAGCCATGCCGGAGGCAACCATGGAAAGAAACTTAAAAATTTTTACTTATGCCAAAATTTTAAGAGCAATTTAAAAATTTGATAATGTAGACTTTAAAAGTGTTATATAAAATATTTGCAGACAAGAATATGATGAGTTTGGAAAATTCGAATGATTATGATGGTCAAATATTAATTAAAAAATTATTAATTTAATATTTGTTTCTAATTATTTAGTTAATGAGGTTGTTAGTGTGCAGAAAAAATAAAATGAATTTTTATGTTGTTGTTGGGCTAAAAAGCAATATAAGCCCAATGTGATAAAAATGTGATCAATCTTTGTGCAAAAATATTCCATGCAATGTGGCTGAATTATTTAAAAGGGAGAGCAAAGCTAATTGGGTTAAAAACCAGTGTACAGCCCAAAACAATTATTCTTTGTATAGAATTCAAATTTCAATCCAATTTAATGCATGCATTGGTTACCAGAACTTATATTCCATTTTGGTTAAATGTTCACATAAGTAACTGAAAATCACAATTCAATTTCATTTAATATTGTATTGAAAGATTTGTATCTTATCTCTCCTCTCTCTTCTTTGCTATTTGGTCACTTCACTCAGGAAAGAAGAATGAACAAGTTATCAGAAGAGAAGTACAAATACAGTGAGGCTAATGGAAGAAGAAAATGTTAGGATGATGATGACCTTTGCAAAAAGGAAGATCCGAAACATGGTGTAGCTAGATCTTTACCATTGAAGGCACGATTTTGAAGAGGAGCTTCAAGATCTTCCATGCCAAGAATAGGAGAGATCCGTCTCGGTCAAAGAAGAAGATCTCAGTGGATAAAGCTCTTTTCCATTTTTGTTATTCCAAAAGAGAAGGAAGCCTCTGAAGCTACGGATAGGAAGAAGCAAAAAGAAAAAGCATGAAGCTGTCAAAGATCAGAGGTTCATCAAGGGTCAGAGTCCTTTCTTGAAGCCAAAGTCAAGATCAAGGGCTCAGAGTGAAAGAGCTTGATGAGAAGGGATGAGAGAGGTACATGCATGTTGGTTCTGTTTCGGTTTTTTCTCTCTCTTCTCTCTGTCCGAACTGGCTATTTGTTGGAGAAGATGTTGCTGGCTTGGTTGAACCGGTTTTAATCTTGGAAGCTTCCCCTTCTATAATAAGGCTGAACGGCCAAGGGTTGAGACAAGGAGAGTAAACACAGAGTTCTTATAGTTACCCTAAACTAACAGAGTTCTTCTCCTTCAATGGGTTTTATTTTGTATTGAGCAAAATTAAAGAAAAAGTCATAGATGTCTCAGAGTTTCTTTGTACATCTGTATGTTGTGTTTCATGATCCTGTGGGGATTCCCTTGCAAGTTGGGTTAGCACTTTGCGGTTGAAAGTTTGGTAGGAGTTCAAGTCAAGTTCAGATTTGAGGATAGAATTTGGATTTGTCCCAGATAGGATTGGATAGATCCTAGGGAAGAATCGGTGTATGTAATCTGATGATTATAGTGAAATTCTGTCACTGTTGTGATGAAGACTGGATGTAGGCTGCATTGCACTTAGCAGCTGAACCAGGATACTTTTGGGTGTGATTCTCTCTTTCTCTTCTACTCCTATTATGTTTCTGTTACGTTGGAGACAAAATTAAAAAATATCTTCTAACCGATTATGAGACAAAAAAAAATATCTTTTGACTTGTTATAAGACAAAAAGCAAAAATATCTCCTAAAATTATTTTAAAAGTCAAAAAATAATATTCAACAAAAAAAACTAAAATTCAACCCCACTGATTACCATCAGAATCTACTTGTCCAAACTAATGGGTATGGTATAGGATTTCAGCACAATATGTTTGCCACTCAATCAAGTGGGAAGACACTTCACAGCGATTATTTTTACTTTTGATCTAGTATTATTCAATTGACGAAATTAACTCAATAAAGCCGTGCATGCAACAACGCTAATAAATTTTGTAAAGTAAATATGTTTTCCAAGTTTAAATTAAAATCTAAAAAGTTTCACATATCTTAATGAGTAATTTTTCACATCCAAACAATTTTACATTTAAATTCATCCAAATGATTTGAGTTACGCGTTTCTTTTTCTCGTTTTCTTTCTCCTCTTGCACTTTTCAAATTTGCGCATGCGTTCTTCTTCTTCTTATCATTATCATCGAATTCGAATTTATATAATGGACAATTTTCAGTTCATTTGGCATTATACAATGGTTTCGTTTTGAACTAATTTTAGGTTCATTCGAGGCGCATGTATTTCTGAATTCAAATTTATATGATGGGCAAGTTTCGTTTTGATAATATTTTCGATTCATTTAATCACCACAGAGAATCAGAATTAATAAAGATGTTAGCAAAATGTTAGTGTTGTTGGTGATGACGATAATAATAATGGAGGAGGAAAAAGAAAAAGAAAAAGAAGATAAAAAAATTCAAATAACAAAAAACAGGAGGAGGAGGAGATAAATGTAGTGGTGAGTGGTAACGATGATGATAATGAAAAAAATATGAAGAAGAAGGAGAAGAAGAAGGAGGAGGAGGAGGTGAAAGAAGGAGAAGAAGACGAAGCCTCGCATCATAAACTAAATAACTTGAATAAACTTGGATGTAAAATTACTTAAATGTGTAGCGGAACTCCATCCGAATACATAGATGTTAACTGAAAATAAAAAAAAAAAAGACACGATAAGTTGCAATGCTACCTTATCTCGAAACCAAATCACCACAATCAATCAAGGACATGGTACAAATCCTACTATAAAAAGCCACAGGAAATAACAAGAAAAGTTACTATAGTACACGTAATGTTTTATGGTAAAATCTTCCACCCTTAGAAGATGGCCAAACAAAGGCGTGGCGCATATAATTAGCAGGGTTCCAGTTCTTCATGATGTAGACACACTTCCTATGGACAGTCACTTTTAAGAAATCTCGCTCCATGGGAGGAGCCCCACTGTCAAGTTGCAATGCTGCAAAGTCCTCCAACAGGGACAGTGTGAAAACTGAGAAGCAGAGCGCCAATGATTTAGATCCAGAATCCAATAGATCTGCAGATAGTATTGCACACACCTTCCCGTTGCCAAGGTCAACAAGATTGACTCTGGCCATATCTGTTATCCAGGGTTGAAAACCCTCAAAAAACACATCAAGGCATTGATATAATGCGACGCGGCCATTCTGGTGGTTAACCAAAATGGCAAACACCTTCTCCAAAGGTGTGTTAAGAGGAAATCCCCCCAAATACTTATCATCGGTAAGGCAAACGGTGTAGTTGTTGCTGCTGCCAAGACCCAGAAGGGGCACAGAGATTTGTGGGGGATAAGTAGCACGATAGGAGCCAGTTTCAAGGCCACGATTGTATCTATCATTTATGAATTTCGAAAGATTGTTATCAGAGTCGGGTTCAACTGTCCAAGTCTCTTTTATGGGGTCGAAGTGGGCCAAATAGGAGTCTATCCCCCTCCCCGTGAACGATGAAAGAAAGACGGTGTTGTGGAGGACGAACATGACTAAGTCGGTACCTCTTTGGCTGTAGTCCGGAGGAGGGTTTAACGGTTTCCAAACTCTAGAACCGGGACAAAGAACGTAAAATCCAGAATCTATGAACCGTGGATTTATATAGAAGTAAACATGGCCTGAGACTGGCGTGTTTGCGATGAATGACCAGCAAAGAGGGGCGGGTACACCATCCAGTGATTCCGCAAGCTCAATTCTGCGCTCCTCAAATTTGAATTCGTAGATTCGCCAGCAGCCGGGTTTCTTTGTGAGATTCTGACGCGGTGCTGCGGACGGCGCCATATAGATCTTGGAGTCGAACTCGAAAGGACACAAATCACGCTCTGGAAGTTGCAAAGAGAACTCGATCTTTGGTGGCGGAAGCAAATAAGTCCAATCTTTGACATCATCGTCTTGTTTCTTTAAATTGCTTAGTTTGATCACGAACAACTCTTCATAAGTAACAAGGCAAAGGCATGCTTCCTCCGCCATTTCAACCTGCTCCGTTTTTCGTTTTTTTCGCTCAGCTGCATCCAATTCCGCCATCACTCTCTCTGATCGAACAACGAGATCACGACTGTGCGGTGGTGCTGCGGCAGCAAAAAGCTAGAATTAGGGTAAAGTACTGAAGAGTTAAAGGAGAAAGAAAGAAGGGGCTGTTGGCGGCGAGCCACTAGGGACTTCGTTGCATGCGTTAGACGCTTCAGTGCTTCTCAGTTACGATTAGGACTTGAAAAAAAAAAAAATTGCACCGTGAAAAAAGGTGCATATGAGTAATTAATTTTAAAAGAGTGACAGATTAGTAAAAGAAAGCCAAGTATACTTTCTCTATACCGAATGAAATCAAATATTTATCTATTTCATCTGAATTTATGTCTTATTTGATAACGGTTTTTTTTTTTTGGGGTAAAAGGTATTTTTGTGTGTGAGTTTTTTGTCATTGATATTAACTTGTGTTAAGGTTATTCTTTTTTTTTTTGGTTTCCCACGGTATCCCCTAACCCGGCAGGTCAAGGACTAATCCGTCGCGGTACTGAGCTCCATTTAAGGGTTTGCCGCTGGCCAATGAGTTGCTGTATGCACAAGGCGGATTCGAACCCCCGACACTTGCTTAAGCGGACTAGTGAGCTAACCACTAGACCAACCCAACTTGGCTAATATCTAGCACTGTTATACCCACAGATATGCAGCTCAATCATGTAATCCATACTCACAAATATGAAGCCCAATCCTATATAGACTCTAAATAGTGTAAAATGTAAGATATAGATGAGCCCAGAAGATATTCATTGACAAAAATAAAAGGTGGTCTGAAAAGGTAAGAGAAACGAAACTGCATGCTCCTTTAAAATGACCTTAAAAGGTAACAACAAACAAATAACTAGTCTTGAACTTTTATTTTTTTTATAACCTTATAAAAAAATTTCTAACTTAATTAGCAAATTATTCTTTTAACTCTGAAACATTAATATAATTAATAAAAAATTAAAATTTATTTAATTAACAAAAAAATGTGACACTCCTTATTTACTAAGGAGCATTTATGGGCATCCAAAAAGCCAGAATCCATCCTATGACAAAATCATCACTGCACAATGAGCATAAATCACAAATATTTTTGCAATATAAGTCCCTCTCAATAGTGGCCTTTCAATGAATAAGGTAACTAAATTGAACTCTGGGTATAGATAGTTCTGGTAATATACTCAGTCAATATATTATTGTCTTGCAAATTCACAAATATGTATATGTAAAAACTTATTAAATATTTACTAATAATAATACAACTGAAAAAGGGGTACCTAAAAGGAATTAGTTTGAGGTACGTTACAAGAACCAAAAAATTACAGAGGGATGCCGCATCATTCAGTAAATAACATTTCTTTTCAGCTGTGAAAGCATGATCATCAGATATTTTTAGCTCAGACTATGATTTGGTACAACATTAGCATCAATGAACTCAGAGAGAAGGCCTAGAGAAGTTAATCAACCTGCCAGATGAATAGCAATAACTACCATATTAATTTCAATAAATAAAAGAAAATAAACCTCCAATCTCATGTTTGTAGGACAAAGTAGCCCCTTGCCATTGAAAATTGACAAATTCGTCCATCAACATTCCCTGATTAGATCCTTCAACATTATGGAAAAGTTAACATTTTAATCCTTCCATACATGCATAGATTTTGTATCGAAAGACTAATTCGACACCCTTTTTAAGAATGGTTTAGGGTTGAATTTTCATTTTCAAACTCTGAGGAACAATTTTACCATAGCCTCAACTGCAGATTTATGTTTATGTTAGTACTACAAGAAACTAGAGGAAATTTACCTGTGGTATATTTAATTTATTTTGTATTCATTGATACGCATCCATTTGGTGCACGACCATTTATCACCCTTAATCACTGGACAACCACCTAGAAAAAATTGTTGTATAGAAACAAAGAAGCTTGTAGTTGTTAGTTTATCTTCTACAAAAGAGAAAGCTTGTTGATAAAACTAGCAGCTCAATAATACTTGGAATTAATTGCATTTTATCCTCTGAACTTTGTTGATTTACAAATCAACCTTCCAAACTTCCTTAATGTGACAATTTTCTAACAAAAGTTGAATAACATGAAAAGTTCAGGGAAGGCATTTCCAGATAACCAAAAGTTCAAACGGGTATATATAGTGCACTTATTTTGAGCAAAATCCACATTTAGGAAAGTTTAAGGAATTGATTTGCACATTAGGGACTAAAGTAAACATAGGATAAATTTAAGGGAATAAAGTGTAATTAACCATAATAATTAATCCTTACAATGATGACCGTGATGATAACAAGAGAAACTAACCATGCAAACTTGATGGGTCTAAAGTTGCATCAGGCTTCATGCTCCAAAAAAGCAAAGCATCCCCCCTCTTCGGCTTAATTGAAAGACCTTTCTTTCCACACTCGGAAAGCTCATTCCACCATGGCACAGAGCTGATATTTCCCTTGGCAGCTGGGAACACAGTCTCACCCCCTTCTTCAACATCTGAGCTGTATCATGAGAACCAAAAAGCATGCAGCTTTAACATCTGTCTTCATATCCATGAAGAATTGAAGTTAATCAGCAACTAAATTCACTTACAGGTACATCAGTACTGTCGCTATACGCTGGCCCCCGTTCTGTGTGTTAAATTCATCCAAAAAGTAGTCATAATGAGGCTCATACTTTTGTCCAACTTCATAGTGGAGAACTTGAAGTCCTTCACCCTGCTCTGTATAATATGAAACATTGTTTATGTTATGGTTTCTTCAAGCACACCAATGAAGAATAACATTAATTTTAGCACCACAGTCCAGATAGAGGGACACAAAACATGTGGGAGTGGTAGAGTCTAGAGCTAATACACATATGTTATTTTAAGTAAAATCAAATCATTGATTTAATTTCACCAAACAATGAAAAATCATACAAAAAAGGAGGTCATAGATGAGAATACATACCTATAGGTATAAAAGTAAAATCAGCAATTCTCTTCTCTATATTCCTCACAACTTTATCACGTCCTCTGGCTAGAAAAGTACCAGAGCTTGTCCTTACTCTGAACGAAAAAAGGAATTTGTTCAAATAAGGTTCAGCATCGGAGAGTGTCAAGGGAAACATAAACAAGAAACGGATATTTATTTTCGATATCTAACCTGCTGTCTTTACTCTTCCCAGTTGTACTATCTACAACGGATGACTTATGCATATTTGGCTTGGCTATATTGATTAGATATTCACATTCTGCTTTGGTCTGCTCAGATTAATCAGCTAAGTTTCAGTACTTGGAAAGTGTATAGATTGCAATAGTGTATTACATTACATTAATACTACAATAGAGCATGCACCTTAGACAATAATTTAACACAGTATAGACACATTATGCCAAAAGTCAAAGGTAGATTCAGATTCCAGAAATAACATCTTGATGAGTTATAATCACTCATATATTGCAGAAGTGATTTTTGAATCTGATTTTACACTCCCCTACTAAACAACAATAAACAAAAACCTTCCATCAACCATTACATTCATCTCTTACATGGATCGATACCAATTCATTTACACGCATTTTCATTGATCTCAATCTTATGCTAACATAAACAAAATTGTGTTCCTTTAATCCACACTGATTTTTCCGAAAAGCTACTATTTCAGCTTCTACCAACCAAAAAAAAAAAATCTCAAAACTAGCATTTTGAAAAATCCTAATTATTTTTTAATTTGATCCTAATCATATATGAAAATCGTTTTTTTTTTCAGTATAAAAAGTAATTTTAGAGGTAAAAAATAAGCTGAAACAAATTACAAAATACAAATGCAAGTTAGTTCTTTATCCCTCAAAATCTAAAATTGGCATCAAGTCAACTCAGTCCCCAATCCATATATAAACATCAAACTACTGAAGTGATAGCTTGAATCGCCAACTTGGTTAGTCGAATGGTCATCTCACTTGTTCACTCAAGTAATGGTGGAGAATTCAAATCTCGTCTTATACACGCAATAATAATTGACCAATATAAAATCTTTAAATGTAGCTCAGATCCGCGGCTCACCAAGGACTGAGATATTATGAGAAATAACAAAAAAGTTGACCGCCAAAAAAAAAGAGAAAGTTTTTGTGGACTAACCAGAAAATTATGATAGATAAAAGCACGAGGCTCCCAAGAAACTACTTCAATCCAGTGTTCTCCATTGCCATCGTCGTCTTCGCCTCTGCAATCAGAACAGAAAACAGAGAAAGCGAACAAGTTTGAAAACGAAACGATGAAGATGAATTGGAAGGAGCGGTAGCTAGCTATGATGATTACGTACGTGTGGAGAGTGTTATGAGCGATGTGAGTGAGGTCGTTGGGTTTTGAAACGTGGTGGTTTGAGGCGGTTGGAATGGAGAGGATTCCGAGCGCCAGAAGGATCAAAACAAGGAATGTGAAGATGAGGAGTGAGGTGAGGATCATGGAGGAGGACGACGTCGTTTTGCGAGCAGGCTGAAACCTCGAGTACCTTGGCTTCGCCATTATTATTATTGAGAGAGAGAGCTGAGAAGTATGTAAGATCTGGAAATGAAGGCGCGTGGTGTTTTATATTTGTATGTAGAGAGAGAAAGATGAGAAAGTAGAGGGAAGGTGGAGAATTTTCAAATGATTTTCGTTGACAATGTGACTGAGAGAGAGAGAGATTTTGATGAGAATGTGATTCTGTGTGCTTTCATCCTTGGGTTTCTCTGACTCTGGGGGTGGTATGATTATTGATGAATAATGATGAGTGATTACTTGTCAGATTGTTATTCTTTTTGGTACGTGTTACTATGTTACTGTCACTATTATACCAAGTTCAAGAGAAAAGCCTCTACTAAATTGCTATAATTGAGACACC